>NC_088854.1:40836765-41054265 GCF_963853765.1 Magallana gigas
AATATAATAAAGATTTGAATCATGATACGGATATAATGCAATCAGCAAAACAACTTTTATGTCTAATAAAATCCAACGATACAAATATTTCATTACGGTTCTTCCTTTTTTACCTGAACTATAATCAAAAACATCTCCAGAAGCTTGTTTGCAATGCATATATTTCCTTTTCTTTTTTCCACTCGAGAGAGAGCACAATTACACAATGTTACAAGTATATAGAGCGTACGATTTCAAAGAAACCAGTATTGATCTATTTATTCTTTTTTCCTATTGAACCCAACTACTCATTATTGCGATATTTTAAACATTATTTTAAAAAACGAGAGCGCGTGTTCAAACATTTGAGAATAGTTAAAGAGAATAGTAAAGATTGCGCTAGGTCAGATGCTTATTTGATATCTGATCATCTGTTTGGGTTTTTAAATTCGTTTTGTTTCTTTTTCGATTTTTATTGGGAAAAGTAAATAGTTTTTTAAAGTTGATTATATATATCTTATAATTAGGTAAATAGTTTTGCAATGTTATCGATGCTGATCATTTTTTATTGATCCAAAAATAGAACACCTTTTTGAATTTGTATTTTCCTGCTCTAACCGTACAACAATTGCATAATAAATTATTTATACTTCCCGAGATACACGTGGTATGTTAACGTTGACAGATAGGGGTAAAGGCCCTTTATATGATTCAAATAGTTATTCGTAGTTGAATCAAGGAGTGCTGTAATCATGTGTTTCTTCTGTGTGAATCTTTAAACATACTACAGGTAAGACGCTTCATTTAAGGGGAAAATCTGGACGATGGATACAGTGACAAATTCTATGAACCTTACCAACTTCACGACACAAGGTCATGTTGTGTATCAAACATCGACGACAATGAATTCATATGAAGATATAGATGAAGTAGCCGCTTACCTGTGGAAAGCCATATCGCCAATCATTTTTATCGTTGGAATGACAGGAAATATGATCATTGTGGTGGGCTTGAAGAAAATGAATTTTCAAAGGAGACCGCCGTATATCTTTTTGTTCGTTCTTGCAATATTTGACATGGTGGTCCTGTGTGTGGGCTTAAGCCAGTACTGGGTTTTGTACACGTTCGACTACAACCTGCGCTTAGTAGGTGAAGCAGGCTGTAGAATTAGCCTCTTTGTCATTTACTGGTCCATGCAGTGTTCATCGTGGATTCTGGTGTGTGTTGTGTTCGAGAGATTCCTGAAAATCAAGTTTCCACTGAAGTACATGAGGTTTGTGACCATTCCAAGATGTGTTCGTGTAATCGTCATCGTCATGGTGATATTAGGTGGAATAGACATGCATTTGTTGATTACCAATGGAATAAAATTTGATAAAAATGAAACGAAGTGTACCTCATTAAACGCAGATTACCTTTACTACGACGAATATGTTTTTATATGGGTTGATATGACGTTCGTTTCCATTCTTCCATTTTTACTCATGATTTCCATGAACGCTGTCATGGTTAATGTGCTTCGCCAATCTCGTGAGTTTCGTCGACACAGTGTTCCGAATACGATGACAATGAACCGTATGAACAGATTTGATAAAAGACTAACTACAATGCTTTTGGTCACCAGTATCTACTTCCTGTTTACAACTCTTTTGATCTCCATTTATTATATAGTGGACACGTACAAGAAATCAAAAGGCAATTATACAGCGGCAGTGAAAGAAATAAGTTGGACAATTCTATATTTATTCCAGTTTACTAATTATGCTATGAACTTTATCCTGTATACTTTGTCCAATAAAAGGTTTAAGAAAAAGCTCCTGGAAGTTTTCAGACTTAGTTCAAGCAATTCAAGGTAAATCTTTTTTATTATACATTATCAATGGTAAATCGTGACTTAACTTATATGAATCGAGAGATTTTTTAACTTTTAATTTTTTTAGCATACAAAATACTATTTTTTAGTTATTAATAAATTCAATAACAAGAGTAGTGTCTTTGTTTCCAAGCAAAAATTGCCAAGCTTAATGCAATGTTTTTTTCTTTTACAGTTATAACAACGGAAGTTCAAGATCGACAAATAGAGCATCTGTGTACAGTGTTGATATAACTGAAGCCTCAATCGGGTCAGAACCCGAACCCGAACAAATGACAAACATCAACGGGGGAGATTCACACAACAGCGGTTCAAAAGAGACAACCGTTGGTAATGGTAATAATCACCAATTACACAATGGTGTTTTACATTGAATGTCATCGTTTTTGTGATGTTTATTTATATATTTTGATATGTTTTGCAATATACCATTCATTTTAAACGACAAACTTTCTTTCATTGAGAGGGAGAACGATTTAAAAGTCAGTTATGACCTATTTTTATATCTTTTTTAATTATGTAATAAAATTGATGATATTTGAAACTACTAAGTTATTTTTGGAATGAAATATTTTGTTAAGTAAATTAAATAGTTGTTACCGTACGCTTATTGTTTGGAATGATTAGAATTTTGACAACTTAAAGCAAAATAATCAATTTCAAACATTCAGGAATAAAACTTTAATTATAATATGTTCACCAATTTCAAATCGTCATGGATACAACATTTTCATTACAATACTAATTTGTAGAAAATATTATTTTTTATTTATACATTAATGATAATGCCAAATTTATGTCAAGAATTGTTAATGAAATACATAATATACACGTATTTTGCAACTGAATTTACAGTTCTTAATTACAAGTACATTGTAGTATATTCCATGAATGTCAATGTATTCTCGCTATAGGTGTGTAATATGCTGAGGTATGAATCTTTTATGCTTTGTATGAAAGATACGTATGATATTTGATTCGTGCATCCAAAGTATGATAAAAACAACACATCATTTCCCTTTATTTACCCTTATTCGGGTCTATCTTGGGTTATGTGTAATTTCTGGCCTCGCACAGGGGGATTCCCTGCGTGATTAACTTGAACAGTATGATAGCTTGAGTAAAGAACTAGATAAGATAAAAGCATCATAAATTGACACTTTTTGTATTCAATTATATATAGAGCACATTTTTGCATACTTGATGGCAAAATTATATAATTAGATGGAGATAAATCCATATTTTTTCCTTATAAGTGAAAACATCATTTTACTAGAATTTTATTTCTATAATACGAGTATATATTCTATAATACGGGGATATTTCTGACTTATTTTTTTTCATTTACCGTGAGAGATTAAATATATATTGAACTTTAAAACAATGCATTGTATGTGTCAACATATACATTTAATGAATATAGATTTATAATACAGAATATAATTATTATTTATCTTATTAATGAATCTTTTAAGTCAAACCCGCCTAATCATGCTAAGCATATTGATATTCAAGTTTTTATCTATTTTTGATTTTATGATGAAATTTTTCAAATTATTTAGTTATAGACGTTTAAAATGTTAGCAGTATTTAACAGAAGATTTGTCCGTGAAATTTCACAATTTTTAAGATGTCTACACATTGTTATATGGTTTTTGACACTATAACTTTACCTAACTTTGAAATATGAAAGAGTATTCGAAAGACAAAATGTATTGTGTGTTCCATCTGTATCTCAAACTACCTTGTTTTGTGCAGCCAGCGCGCTATGTTCCGTTCGACATCGAAAGAAAGATTTTTGTTTTACATAGATGACCGAATGGTTAGCACGGTGACCGAGAGTGGAAAGTGGGTTCCAAAGGTCGTGAGTTCAAGCCCTGGCCGAGGCAGAGGGGGAGCTCTAATGTGGTGGTGAATTTCCCTGTGTTGAATGTATATCAATGTTCTTCACTATGGGCAAGTATAAGTCAATTTGAGATTTATTGCAATGTTTGTGCATATATATATATATATATATATATATATATATATATATATATATATATATATATATATATATATATATATATGAAAAATATCACAACACCAAAATAAACTCAACTAGTTTCATTTTAAATCATCAGGAGTTTGACAACATGTTGCTAAGTTACACACACACACACAGATATATATTATATATATATATATATATATATATATATATATATATATATATATATATATATATATATATATATATATATATATATATATGTATAACAATAAAAATGGTTAAAGGGACTTTGACACGATTTGAGCTTGGAATTTTGAATTTTATTTTTTTATTTTTAATGTTTATGATGATTAATATGGGTGTTTGTGATACTTTTCAAAATTTGAAAGTCAAATATTTAGTTATAAGCAAGATACAGAATTTTAAATTCTTTGTTTTGTAAACAAAGCTCGAGCCTTGTTGTTTGTTACATATGTATTTTATTGGTATAAGTTTCAATTTAATGTGCTTTCTTCTCTTAATAATATTATTCATAAACACATTGAATAAGTTTACCTTGTTTTCCATGAGTCATGTTGTCAAAGAAATGGCACTTCCTTTCTTTACATTATTTGGAAACAAATATAAGACTCGACGTTTGTTTACATAATAATGAATTCTTACCTCTGTATCTCTAATAACTTGAATTCTATCATTCAAATTTTGGTCAATCATTAAAAATGCGAAAGAAAACCATTTTATATATAAAAAAGAAGAAAGAAAAGTTTTACCTTAAACCGTGTCCAAGTCCCTTTAACGTAACGAACAATTGATATTGTGAAATTTCCGGGACATTTACCTGGGTAAAAACAAGCAAAACAAAATCTAGCACTACAACTTACACTACTAAAGAAACTATTAAAAGAACAACAACTAGACTCTTGTTGCTATAGCAACAAAAAGGTCTTCCTTTCCTCGTGCATTAATCTGTTCAGAAAGTCCATTTCTCTTGTAAACAGAAAATTGATATGATATATACTGTAAAGGAATTCCCAAGAAATAAACAAAACAAAAAGGCAAAATGTCAATTTTTGAGTACTTTCTGAGACGACCGGAAGTTACGCCGGATCATACAGATGATAGTAAACATATCTTCATACATTGTTTTGTCTTTCCTCAAAGTTTGGATGTTCAAGATTTTTTAGTAATAATATCTCGTTGAGAAAAGGTTTTTGTCTCGGGACCAGAAACGAACAAACAGAAGTGATTTAAAAAACTGAAAGTAGATATTTTAGTACATTTACCCACAGTACGTTACTGTTCATCAAATTGAGTAAAATGTTGAAAAAATCTCAAGTTAAAAAAACTTCTATTGCTTGAACGCTTCGAGTGAGAACCGGAAGTGACGTACGACCAAATGAAACCCGTTAAACACGTGTTCAATCAACTGTCCATTATCCATATAAGGTTTGTGTCTTGATCTCTCACAGTTTCTGAGATACTTTGGGTTGTGTCTTCATCTCTCACAGTTTCTGGGATACTTTGTTTTTTAAAAAGAAGGCTACCTTAGATATTTGAGATGCGTCTCAGGAAGTAGAACTTTTTTTTTTTTTTTTTTACCATGTGTAGTTGACTTTTTGTGTTTCTATAGCTAAACTTTTACTTCCATGTTAAATAACCAAAATATTTTTTTAAAATCAAAATTGGGTGTACTTCCTGTGACGACCGGAAGTTACGCTGGATAAAACAAAATAGTGTTAACACATGTAGATACATACATTTAGGTCAATCATCCCACAAAATTTGGTTGTTTAAGTCGTTACCGTTTTTGAGATCTCGTCGAAATAAGGATTTTTGTTTCGGGACAGGAAACGGACAAATGGAAGTGCTCAATATAAATTGTATTAAATATTTCTTGTATACTTGCCTTTTGTACATTATTGTTCATCTAGCTTACTAAAAATATCAAAGGAAAAAAGATAAACTGATAAACTGCTCGATTTGTTTGAATTCTTCCTGTGTGGACCGGAAGTGACGGAAGACAAAATGAAACCGGTTAAAAACATCTTCAATCAAATGTCTAGCATCCATGAAAGTTTCGTGCTTTGATCACTTCTAGGTTTTGAGATCTCGTGGGTACAAAATGTGTTTTTAAAAAGCTACCTGAGATAATTGAGATATCTCGCGGGAAGTAGAATTTTTGTTGTTGATATAACATCGCAAAGATAAGCTATGTATAGATTTATACTTATATATTTATTCTATTGAAAATAAATTTATTGCGTAAAAATAATTATGTTTGAAGAGCTTCCGGTGACGACCGGAATTTACGACGAACAAAACAAAATATTTTAAACACATCTACAACTATAGATCTATCATCCCACAAAGTTTCGATGTTCAAGTATTTGCCGAATTTGAGACCTCGAGGGAACAATGTTTTTTGTCGCGGGACAGGAAACGGACGACCAGAAATATTTTTTTTTAAAATGAGAAAGACATCTCGAGATATTATCATTCTCTATCAGTCCTGAAAATTTCAGAAAAATCTATCGAGCCATCTCTGAGAAAAACACTACAATCACTATAAGATCTTCCGTTGGAAACGGAAGACCTTAACTTCATTTTAATCAGTCATGAATCACATTTTTTGAGAAGGTGTTGGCAATGCAACCAGTATATAAATTCATATCATTAGTGGATACTGTATCATTAGAGGTTGCAACAAAGCACGTTTTAAAAACAAAATTTAAAGAGCGAATTTTACAAAGGGCTTTAATTTTGTAACAATGGAGCTAATCGCCTAGGGAAAATCTTGGAGAGTTTCAATCGATATGAAGTTCTATGGATTTCTCAAATCAAGAAGGACCCTGATGCAACATATACCCTTTAATCTGCTAAAGATATGAACGGTTTTTTACACCTTGCACAATTATATATACACGTCTTTTTTTTAAAAAAAAGTGTAAAGTGCAGCCAGGTGCTATGTACATACAGAAATTGTTCATGCTGTGAACAAAAAGCCAAAATGTGTTTGCCTTATTTCGTTATAATTATGTAATAACAGGTGCAGGGAGAAACTCCTGGAATCGAACTGTCAGATGAGTCTTCGATTGCATGGTTGTTACAGGAATTCGATTTTTTTCTACACTCCATCAAAGCCTTTAAGTCATGCAGGTGTTATCAGTGATCAAGTTATTCACATCAATTGAAAAATAATCCATAGAGATTATCAGACGATATACTAGAATTAAGATCATCTTAATTATTTAATTAATAACCTTTTGGAATTATTTTTTTTATTTTTATATAATGGTCAAATAAGCCTATGTTTAAAGTAAAATATATTACTTGTTACTTCGCTGCCATCATGCTTAAAGGAGCATGGTCACGATTTTGGTCAAAAATTATTTTTCCGACTTTAATGTTTACAATGCTTCAGTAAGGCATTTTTAATAGGCAACCAAAATTTGAGTGTCATTTGATGAGTCATAAGCGAGTTACAGAGCTTACAATTCTTCGCTATGTAAACAAAGCGTTTGTTTACATTTTGAATGTTGAAGTAAAAATTCCGGTTTTAGACCTAACATGAATGTGTTAATCGTTAGGAACTGTTTATTTATGCTTAAAATAAATAATGAGATAAACAAACCAGCTTTAAAAAGATTTTTTACCGGTATAGTGAACCTATGTATACAAACAAAAACAGGGCACGAGCCTTGTTTACATGACAAAGAGTTGTAAGCCCTGTATCTTGCTTAAAACTTAACGACTGGCACCCAAATGTCATTTGATCATTAGAAATGCATTCCTAAAGCATTGCAAATAATAAAAACAGAAAAATAAACTTTGACCAAAATCGTGACCATGCCCATTTAAACATCAAACAAAATGGTTCATCTGTCTTAGAAGACAGAATTTAAATTCAGCAAGTTTCGATGACAAACAACGCAAGTTAAATTGAACTTTACTAATATGTCATTTGTCAAAATCTAGTTGTCTTCTAACCTTATTACGTCATTATTTATGAGAGAAAATACAATCAATGACAAAAATATGCATATCCTTGTTGTCACTTCAACATTTTTTGAAATAAGAGGATTTTTGATTACATTGCTGTAACCCCTTTTAAATTTTCACTTTCATGATATACTGTCAAGAAAACAGAGAGTAGATTGCGCAACTGTCCATACCCCCAGAGAGAAACTCGGTCGCTTCCGGGTATATAGAAGACCAAGGGTACAACACTTTAAAGTCACGAAGAGCCTGATTGGACGATTGGTGGCCATGTATATTTGTTCAGTGAATAATATATGATTATAACAACTTAATTATTTGTTTGAAACTTTAAACAATATCTACAATCGATTGACAGTTCTCAAACTGTGATAGAAATAACCAATGAGAAATGATAAGCTTAAACCATTTTTTTAAAGTAATTTCGCACGTATGCAATTTAAAAGTTTCAAGTCTTCATATTGCATCATAAAATAATCTTCAAATTATTTTCCACCAAAACCTTATATAAATTAAATACAACAGCGAATGAAAGAATTTTGAATAAGAGAGTTTTTATTTGATAATTTATTTGATAATAATTTTACCCAAATGGTCAATATATATTTTTATAGATGTATGGATAAAATGATAAAACCTCACTGAAATTAATCTTAGGTCTGATGACACTTTGCAAGAGTGGGTAGTCGTTCATTTTTAGTGAATATCTACAAATGATAGTTAAAAACATGCACACACAAAAAATCTTGAACTACACCACTAATTTCAAAACAAAACCTATGCTGAATTACACTTTTTCAACTCCATGCGCTTTTTAAATACCAACATACACACATACTCTCTCTCTCTCTCTCTCTCTCTCTCTCTCTCTCTCTCTCTCTCTCTCTCTCTCTCTCTCTCTCTCTCTCTCTCTCTCTGGTACAGTTCATGGTAACCAATACAATCTATTTTCCATACATTTTGATTCCAGGTTATATACAATCCCTACAAAGCTTCGCAGGACCTTGCAACCATAAATTCAGCTTGACATGCTGTCATGACAATAACTGTGTTTTAAATGAGTAGGTTTGAAACGTTATCTTAATCAAAGATTACTTTATCGTACCCTAGAAAATAATTTTAGAATCGAAACTACCTGTCTTTATCTACCCTGAAATACATGATACTTTTTTTCAATACTAAATCAGTTTTCAAATCATGTCCTTGTTTGTATTCAAAATTAATCATATTACTGGCAACGCGTGGAAGATTAAACTTTCCTTGTTCTTTAATTATTTTTGCGATACACTTTTTATTGATACTGTGCTAGAAACGGTGTGAATTTCCGTGGAACAGCTATCCATGGTGTATTGACTTCCAAGTGATCTAAACCTTGAAACAGAAAAAAAACAACAAGATTACATTATTATGAACGAACTAAGCACAGATAAATGATAGCTTTGAAAACAGTTGTTTTGGAAGTTCAAATAATGTGTTCATGTATATTTGCACGCAAACAAATTGAGAGAAATTGGCTAGATGGTGATTTATTTTTTCTGTAGCTTAAACATTACAATCCGCATTCCTATTTAATGGGTAAGAAAATACTCAGTAAATCTAAATGAAGACCTTCAAAGCACATAGAGTTTACTAATGAATAAAATACAAAGATATACATTTGACAATGATCTTGTTTTTCCAACGCTTTGTAATTACGATTTTCTTGTGATTCAAAGTTCTGTAATTTAGAAAAAGGAATAAAAAGTTGATTGTTCAATATCTATTTTGAGTTGTATGCATTTTAATTATATCAAGAAACAGTACTTGTACAAACGTAGAGAAAGCGAGAAAAGTTATCTTTCTTTGGTGTTAAACTGAAGTATTCAAAGTGCAAACCAATACTTCCTTATTGGAAAACGATATTTCTGATAGGTTTAAAGATTCCTTTTCTTTTCTATTTGATTAGAACCTATACAAATGTTGGATGATTTACCCCTTTGTAAATTATTAAATCTTTTTTCAAATTGAATGTACACAAAAACTGTGGACGAATAACATCAAAGTGAAAATCATAATAAGATTCAAAGCAAAGCGTATCACAGATGGTTGAACTATTACGTGTAGTTAACTTGAAATTTTGTTTGCTTATTTGTCTTTCAGCATTGTTTGGTATATAAAGAAAGGAGTTGTAAAATAGACGAGAATTTCAGAACTTTGAACAAAACGCCCATGAGCCACAACATTCGCTCAAGCAACAATGTCCAATTTTGACCAAATTAGTTTAATCCTCTGTCCCAAGACGTTTTACATCACGTTCGATGTTCATTAAACCCCCCCCCCCTCCTCCACCCAGTCACCCTCCCTCGGGAATTAAATAAATTAATTGATACCTTTAAAGATTAACCTTAACATCCCTCTATTTTTGGGGGGAGGGGGGGGGGACACACTGTTAGACAAAAAGAAAAAACAAATCTACTGCGTTTTGCTTAGCAAACAACTTGAGTCTACCCAGGTAGGATGACTAAGTTGTGCTATATGTTATAAAATCTTTCGAATGGGTTAAAGATGACATCAATCTGTCAACCATTGGTTTTCATTCTTTTGAAAGGGGAGATAAAGAAGGCTTAGTGGTCAACAGATAAACCAAAAGATCTTTCTTAATTTTTTAGATATGTTGTCTTTAGCTATTAAGTATAAGTTAATAAAAAAAATCCATATACATGTACGAGGGCGAATCATAATTAATGTACGAAGACATTAACCATATATTTTTACTAAACGTCATATCAACATCAGTTTTGGTAGACATAATTTAGCAACAATTTTAATAAATCTAAGGTCAAAAAATTAGATATGCATGTATTTCTGTATATCTAAGAAAAATTCAAAATCTAAAACTGCAAATGAGATCAGAGCGCACGGCCAAATTTTGACTTAAGTAAACAATAAACCATAAAATGTCGAAAGTAATGTTACTAAAAATTAGGCTTAAAACCAAATAATACTTAAACCTCGTATTGAGTATTGTCCTGATAATCTATGTACCAAATTATGAAGAGATATATTGTTTAGTTAAACATAATTCAGATACTAAAGACAGATTGTCCTCATTTAAATTAACTTAAGGAAGTACAAAACAGATAAGTACATGTATTATTTTCTGAAAATTTGATTGACATAAAGTCTAAAAACTGGCAAAGGTTGAGTCCAAATTTCAGCTCTCTTCTATGAAAGAACCACATGTTACACTTTTTAAATGATAGAAGGCTAAATTGCATAAAAATCAAATGAACACCATTTAAATGCAAGTTTCGAAATTATCAAAATGCCCTCTACCTTAATTTCTTTCTGCCTTGAGTTATTGATGGGTGTTATTCATATTTTATCTTAAGATAGTGGATAGAAATTACTTATACACAATGTTAAGCCATTACTTTGTGTATTTGAGAACAATTTCAAACAAGTTTAGCTTTTTAATAAAACCTTACCGTCTAATCAGAAGTAAGTTAATTATCAAAGAAAATTTAATTCTTTTTTATATAAATGTCGTCTTCCTTTACCTGCAAAGGCCTATGGAACTTTTTTTATACGTGTTTTCAGCGTGTGTACCTAAAATTGAGAAATGCGTACCACGTGCTTGTTACATGTAGTTGATATCGACTATAGTAGGGAAAAGAGATCTTAGGACGGCTGTATTATTTTAGTAAAATCAAAGTTAATACCACAACTTTCCACAACATTCAGCATCGTGTTTTACTGATATTAGTTTTACCGTATCTAATATGCAAATTTGTTTACTGATATTAGACATACAAGCAAAAAAAATCACTAAATATAATATAATATTGCTTTCATCTAATTGAACTGAAAAATTAAAGCTTGAAGATTTGAAATCTACTAAAATTGTTAAGTGCGTAAACAAAGATCATCAGTAAATTATCTCCCTTGCGCCGAACAGTTTTTCAACCAATGATATAAATTTAAATTTTCACATCATGTATTTTCTACCAATCACCAAGGAGAGGAAGTACACAGCCCGGAGACTAAAAATTATTTCAAAGAAGACGGTTACAAGGAAGACGGTAATCACTAATTTCACGACTGATTCGTACTACCATAAAAAGATGAAGTCGCCGGACGTAACATAACAAGGAAAAGTGATAAGAATTTGGATTCCACTCGGTAATGCAAAAAAGCAATCCACTATGACTATGACTATGACGTCAAGTAAAGTTTAAATGTAATACAATTTTTGGATGGGGAAAACTGGATTTTGACACCAAACAACACGAATATTAAATATCGGTAAATATTTTGGTTCAAATAATTAGTAACGTCATCTGGACGTTCAATGTTTTCCCTACAGAGAACGAGGATATATACAATAAAACGTAAAAACATTACAGAGCTAACTGATGATTCTCGAACCATTATGAGCACATAAGATGTATAAAGTGGTATAAGACCCTTTTGAAATGCAGCGTGACAGGCACAAGAGTCTAAGCGCGATAATGTCTATGGAGTATTTTAATAATCTACTAAAATGAATGCTTCATCTTGACTTCTTCTTTTTTATTTTATGTGTTTGACGTTACTGTGCTCCGTGGTGACAAAACATGTTTTAAAAAAAGAAATTTGGTAACAAAATTACCTAGCTTTTAATAAAATGGAATATATCATTGTAATAAATGTAATAGATATTGTTGCATAAATCAATGTTATGAAAAATATATGATACACAGTGACATTGTTGATGTGGTTTTTTTTTAATTGAATCTATTCTTTTTAATATTTTATCTTTGACATTTGAATATTTTGCTTTTATATTTTTAAAGCTTTTTCTAAGGAAATATATATACTGTGTAAAAATTGCAACAACTTTCCGACCCTTTCAAACCAATTAATAAATATTTTATATATGAATACATGTATATAAGATATCAATGCCAGTCATCAAAATACCAATAACCATTTAGTAGAATATATCTTTAACAAATTCACTGCAACGTGCCAGGGCACTGTGCGTGTATCTTGAAATCTATTGTAAAATAAATCCAATTTTTTTTTAAATATTTTTTTTCATATCTAGTGTTTCCTAGCTTTGGAATTTTAATTGAACGATATTTTCCGGGGAAAAAAATCTTTAAAAAAATGTGTATACTCATAATTGTTCTGCATAAATATATCATGAAGATCGGAGAGAAAATTAACAGTGATACGTGTGCTACGTCTGACAAACGAAATTATGTACAGTACATCATACATATATATAAAGGTTTAAATGAAATGTACATAACAGACAGTACCTGGTACTGATTCATGACTTCCTACATTGAATGTACAGAAGTAAATGTCTAAATATTCCTCTACATCAGTAAAGCAGCAGTATAATATTACTTATTGAATATACACAGTACATAAGTATGAAAAATCTAAGTTGCATAATGTTTTAATGAAACTTCTTGTTTAGCTTCTACTTTTAAAGAACCAAGCATGTAATTCGTAGAAAGATGGAACGTTAAAGCGCGATTGTCAGCCTACCTTTGATTGAATATAGTTAAATTGAAGCATAATTGAACATTTCGGTTTTGTATCACATTTAAATAAAAATGATGAACATCTTTGGAACTGGGTTCGAGAATGAATCACATGAACCAAATACAAAACTATTACCTTGGTTTGGTTGCTCTTATGATTTGCTTGAGTTGTCTTCTTATCCGTTTGTCATACACCGTGTAAAAAATATAGCTCACTGCATAATTACTGTACTGTAAAGTGTACACTATACTACCAACCAGTGAAAAGATTGAATTCACAGGCTCTTGTTGTCTATAGATATAAATTGTGAGGATAAACAACACAGACACCGGTAGTGTTGACAACAAGAAATACGAATTGGTAATCAACAACATTTTTGTCAACCTCTTGTCAACCGTTTTCAATTTGTTATACATGTGTGAAGTGGCTATTGAAGTTTTCCGAAACGTACGAGCCTTTTTCAAACTCCTCAGGATCATAACATCTAAGGATGCCATTATGCAAAACGGTATTACACTTAAAATGAAGAAGTCGATTTTTATGTACCATTCATCGAATGTTTCGTATTCTGGCAATACACCGCATACAGTGGTATTGTATTTGGACAAGACAAAACCGTGTGTCCAGAAATAATGCGAGTTTAGGCTTCCTAGTACAACGAATATAACTAGCAGTGACGTCATACATTTCTTAACTGTAACCATTGAAGTATATGTCATATATCTACATTTGATAAAACGTTCGACAGTCACACAGACGAGTATCCATGAAGAAAACTGCATTGAAAAATAAACGAAGAAGTGAAGAAGTTTACACCCAGCATTGGACAGGTCTCTGATGTCGATCTGCCATGTTTCCAGTACCCACAACCTTAGAAGACCAACACACAGGATGACCATATCAGTTATTGCCAGGGTAAACAAAAAGAACAGCAAAGGAGTTGTCTGGAATCTGATCCGAATCAACACAATAGAGATCAGAAGTCCCCCAATTAGTCCAAATGCAAGTAAAACTGGTGATATTATCATCCATATGTAATTGGCAGTTTTACATATATCGTTTTCGCAAGAGGGTGCATCAGGACAGGTTGTTGTATTTTCACTCATTTTCCTCCATTTTCTGATTTTGTTTTACTGACTGTTGTCATACCACTGCCCGTTATCTTTCTGGGTAATGTAAAATTTACCAGCCTTTAAATCAAATAACATAATTCATTCGGTACCCTTTTATCTGTCAAGTTCTGAACCGGAATAAAATATTATATAGGGTTACTAAGATCAAGGGTCTGCATTGGAAATCATTTTTTTTAAACGCTAGCAAACGAGGCACATGTTTGTGTTTAACAAAAGCACTTGTTAAACAGGTCTCTTCAATTGCAACATCAGTCTGATTATTTTGGTGAACTTATGTAAATCTGTCGTAAACGAAATTGCAAAACTGAACAGATGTGTGTATCATTTATTAGTCATAAACTGGTGTTTGAGTGATACTCCGGGATTCACGTGAATTTGACTGTTTCAAACTTCCTTTATCTTAAAAATCAGATGGGGTCTCGCAGTACTGTGTTGTATCGGGCTCTGCCGAGTATGCGATTGAATAAACTTATTCATGCTGTTGCATTATAAGGTAAACCTTCAAAGATTATAAAAATGTTACAGCGTGAGTTTTATAGAGTGTCGAATGAAGAAAATATTTTTAAATTGGTTTGAAAAAAATCCACACATCACTAACCCTCTTTGTGTTGTAATCAATTCTAAAAATAAAACTTAAAGGTATTTGAAAGGGCCTTTTAAAATAATGATTCAAGTGTATAACGCTTACAGCAAGACATATATTGCAAAAAGTTCCTGCAAAAGGTCTTAACTTTGGAAAGTTACTCTTACATCTGCAAAAATCTTGAATATTGTATAGAATGCAATCCTCGTTTGCTGTTTTTCTTTATTTGTGATCATTCAAAGTTGTAAGCCAAGTTTTGTTAGATATGCCTGGGTATCATCGATTGTTGCTGGAACTTTTGAAGGGTTTCACACTCTCACTCCAAATGATATTAAAATTACCCACTGAGCCAATTCTCAGGGGTGTTCTCATCCAGATATTGTCCGTCCGTGATGTCCCAAAGGGAGAGTCTGACCGATGGTTTATATATAAGTTCTCTCAGTCTTTTCAATATAATGGGGTATGACACCTATTCCTCTTAAAGACATCTTCAATACGCTAGGTAATTGGTATGAGACATTGGAATTGTACGTACAAAATCATTCCAATAGAAATTATCCATAAATCTTGGGCCCAGTTGATCTATGAGTATTGTGTTAAATGTTGAAAGGTTAAAGTGAATTAATTACATATATTTCTAAGTTAATTTCAATAAACAGTTATTCATCGTGTATTATAAAGTAATTAGACACCAAATTAACCAGGGTTTTTTTAAATCTTTTTTTTCAATGTCAATAAAACACATTCAACAATACTTTATTGACGGATAAATTTCAAAATATAAACAGGTGTTTTCTAAAGTCTATGTACAACAAATAATTCTAAAAATATATCAAACACAATTAAGAATCAGTAATGTAAGACAATTCAGGGCACAGAGTGAATAAACAGCATTTGTCCATCGTCATAGTTGTTACACACTGAGTTCATGGTTGGAGACCCCGCTACTTGTTGGGGCTTGAAGAAATTCTTATCTTCATAGTGGTGGGTCACTATTTGAATGAGACAAAAAAGACAATGTTTATTTACAGCAATATGAATTGCAATTTTCATTTCGAAATTTTTTAAAAAGGAAATGATATTTTCTGCTAAAATGACAAAAAACATCATGGTTTTTAAATTTCTGTTACCTCTGATTTTGTGGGAAAAGCCACTAAGAAGCCTTAATTGGAGCAAAATTGAATTATTGTCGTCCTGTACAAACATTTATCTGCTATATATTCCTTATAACTGCAATCTTTCTTCTGACAAAAATTCATGATTTTTACAAATCTTATTTATCATAAAAGTATAAGTTACAGGTAGACTTATCATACTGGCAGGTTTTTGCAGCAAAATAAAATTCTAAAAAATACAGCTCATATTGCTTTACAGATTCATGATTTATTTTTTTTTTTCATCAAAATAAATGTAATTCACTGTCAAGGATTACATAAATTTCGTTGTTTAATATGATTATTAGCTATTAATAGATTAATTGTAACATTACTAACTTCTTTCCTATGGAGAATCTTCCATGCATAAATATTACCATTTACTAATATGTCGATGAAAGAGTTTTATATGCGATTTTGCTTGTTTAACTGCATGGGATTGTGATGATGAATTTCTAATTTTCATGATCACCTATAATATGAATTCATTCGTGGAGAGAATGATGTATACAAAGAGGCCTGAACTTTTTGGGTATTTTGAATTAATATTTGCACAGCTTAAAAATTCTCCAGAGAAATAAGAAGATTCTGAATGGAGATCGTTGACAACACGCGATGATGTGATATTTCATTATCACATAGCACAGTCTCTGAGATTGACCTTGAAGTAGCAATGCTTTCTTGGCGTCGAAACAAAATTAATGTGAAATTGCTTACCCAACGTTTTTAACCCAACACGCCAATTCCTTACTCAACGTTTTTGACCCAACACATCTAGCACGATGGGAAGGGAGTGTGAACCGAAAACAATTGGTTTAATTAAAACATAAGAAATCAACTCCCCTAAGCAGCAGTTTGTTTTTGTCTTTTCGGCGCATTCTGTGACATGTGGCATCAATTTGCAAAATGTTTGTCCAAACGAGTCGCAAGGCCCGAATTAAAAAAAGGGACAACAAAGGGAAATAAGTATGCAGATTAAGTTCAAACGGAACACAAAGGCTCTTTTGAATAAGTAACCGAAAAGATGATATAACAATGGTACATAGTCTAAAAATTTCAATTTTCGAGTAAAAAACACTACAACTTTAAGATGCATGCAAGGGAAGTAAAAAATAGTTATGCAAATATTTAGAATTTAATCTATTTTTGCGGTTGATTCATAGATGGGGATTTTTCATCCGACAAAATAAATCTTTAAAAAATCTTCTTTTTTTTTGAAAAACTGCATAAAAATAACATTTTTACTTCATTCATCGTAATAGAAGCATGCGTTTAATGGATTTGAAGCGAGATGAAATCTTAAAAATGAATAAAATGAATATATACGTCTCAATAATTATTAACTAATAAATGTACAAAACTGATATTACTGTGCAGACGGATCATCATAAGAGTGGAGCCCCCATCACTGAACTGTGTGAATAACAGGCATGCCATCCCATTCCCATTTGTAGCCCTAAGATAAATGAACGCAAGATTTAAAAAAAACGAGTACTGGTAGTAATTATCAGTGTCTCTAAATCTTCAAAAGAGAACATTTAAAAGATTTACACATAAAAACAACATTAAATACCATAGAAAATATGTATTTTTTTTAAACATGAAATAAAACCAAAAAAAATTATCTTTTAATATTAAAATCAGTACAATAGGAAATATATAGTTTTTGTTTTATGAAACAATTTATCAAATGTAACTGCTCAAGGTAGCAAAATGTTCGAGTGCCTCACAGCTGCTGTCTGATTTTAATAAAGAGTTTAAACGGCCTATTATTAAAGTTTTTAAAAATTACCCAGGACATGATAGTGTACTTTGCAAAGGTTTCCGTAATTCAGGCCATTACCAGCTGGAAAAACCTGCTACAATTTATCATCAAATCACCCAATTATCACCTAGTTCTCACATTTTACATTTAATGCCACAGTTAGATATGCCTCCGGGTTTAACATCGATAGAAATCTAGAACTCGTTATTCAAATTTAAAAAAAAATCATTGAAACAGAATATGTTTCTACCGGGCATTTTGCAGCCATGAGACCCTATGAATCAGATCAGTTAGTGTTAAAAAGCAAAATTGAAAGTAGAAAACCAAAGACATGAACAACCTCTGGGCTTGAATTAGCTGATTCAGACTGCATTTATCGGGTATCCAAGCCTCATACTAAGTCAAAGACTAATTAATTTCCACACTTCCCGCCTCTCATCGATCGAAACATTTTTCTCTTTTTGTTACTAAACTCACAACGTTTGCTTTTTTTTACACTTATTATCGAACAAGGGAATATAACCAAGTGGTATTTTTCTTCTCACTTTTTTTTTTGGTGTATTTTGAGTTATGGTCAATTCTAACATACATGGTCATAACTTCCACTCTCACGGGATTGGGATATTGTCGAGTTTATGAGACTTTAAGGCAGGCTTAATTTATACGATATCTGAATTGATGTTAAAGTAAATCCACCCTCCTGTGACGTCATACATTTTACATAAACCATGAATTCATTAAAATTCTTGCAAGTAGATTTGTAATTTCTATGTTATCATAGGTGCACATCAAAAACTCAAATCATTGTTTACTTGGAGATATTTATTAAGCGTTTTTCATCCTTATATTCGACATAATCCAATAATGACAAAGGGAAATAACTCTTTATAATCTTTAAGAACGTCCTGGACTCCTTGCCTTTTTAAAATCGTTCTTATTCTGCGAATAACTGAGAGTTAAATTAACTTCGTCTTGACTAGCGAAAATGCACGGTGAAAGCTTTAAAGCAAACGTACCTCAGTAGATACTTTTCCTCACTGTAGTCAAATTGATTACAGGTGTAGTTGTATCGTTGGCCCATAAAATTCACGTCCATTCTTGTGTAGCCAATCGACATGCGCCCAAGTTCCTTTCCATCTTTATCTATTACCCAGTTTCCAGCCAAGTTGCGGGAAAAAGAACAGTTTCCTTCAAAAATAGTCAAAATTATTAATTACAGTGCTCAATTTTCGTGGTATACGTGGGTAGCCCTGTTCCCACGAATTTACATCTTCCATGAAAACTAATTATGAAAATTTTAGTTTTCCTACTGAAACTGAAAACCGAAACATCAACGAAATTATATCCCCACAAAAAAATCAAAAATCCTACAATCCACGAAAATTGGCCCTCCCGAAAGTAAATGATTCCACAGTACTTTTTTGTGCACAACTCCTTTTTTTAACCGGTTGGGTTTTTTTTCACTAAACTTTGCCCAAAAGAAAAAAAATGCTGTGAATAAACATTCATTGACATTTATTTCAAAATACAGAAATAGCATCATTTAGATGAGCATATTGCTTATTAGTTATTGTTCAACAAATCGTTCATTCTGATTTGAAGTTCGCGTCCCCATTAAATCATTTTATTCATTATTATGAGGTAGTGCTGCCTTTCTGAAATGTTTTTTTAGAAACAGTGAAGCATGGACAAGCATTGCACAGGGAAACCCAATTCATGGATGGTCAATAATGAAAACATCAGATCTTCCTTAAAGCTGCTTGGTCCGATTTTTTTGTAATTACAGTATCAAATTTTTTTCCATACAAATCATTTATCTTAGAAAGTTATGGACTTTCTCCTATTTACACCAGCAGAATCAGTCTCCTTTCAAAGTTTGAAATATTCAAAGTAAATAAAATTAATTTTTCTTTGGGCAAACGAAAAAACAAACCAAAATGCATCACGGGAATGTTTAGAAAAGGAAACCGCTTGGTTTCGTCCCCTGAATGATTGGGGTTATTCAACCTGCATGCTATGCATCGATTGTAAAGAAAGCAGACTTTGGAAATATTAACGAACAAGACGTACACATGTTTATTTGTAATTTGTATGATCATTTCGACCTTTATTTAAAGCGATGTCAAAGTCGTAATACAACCATACCCGTCTCGTCGTCAGGGGTGAAATTTAACATGAGGCGAAATAACGCGGTACCTTTTAATGTCGTTTGTTTTGTTAGCAAATTTTGTACGTATTTTTCTTCATTGAAATTTGGCATAATTGACGGGTAAAACTACTGCAATGTCTATTATTATACATATACTAAGCATAGCCATCGTTTAAAAGCATGCATAAAATCTGATATAAAATCGGACCAAGCAGCTTTAAACTTTGAAATGTGATGTTTTTTGTCATGAATTTGATAAAGGTAAAATCCAAATATTTTAGCTTAAAAAAATTAAAAAACATTTTCCTTTATCTTAATATAGAGCTCTTTGTTCAAAGGAGGTAAGTTTAGCCATAAAATGACCACGGCCATCAAGCCCTCTTAAATGCTTGTTACAGTAAACAAAGGTTGCCAACGTAACTTGAACACTTAGCAACCATATCTAGAGCGGCCATTCAGTAGTCGGTATAGTTTCATGTCTTGTTCGTAACGGAGAAGAAGAAAAATCAATTGAACGAATTTGTAGCATACAAGGCATGCATGTGACGCAAGATCGAAATGTGAATTAACAATGATGGATAATGAAAGTTTATAACAAAAACAGTCTGTAAAACGGGGTTTTGAGAGCCTAGAAATAACCATAGTCTTCAGTGTTTATTAAAAATTGCTGTCCTAGCTTAAAATGCTCATGTGAGGACCAATTTGTAGCATATGTCGTTTACAGAATCTTTCATTTTAGGATTTCAGAAACAAACGTGTCTTAATTAACCTTACCTTTCACCAACGAGATAAAGGAAAGAAGAAGAAATGCTCCAACAAATATTCCACCCATCATGTTGCTATATAGTACTGGTGATATACACCACAGCATTGGTCCTGTTAGATTTATATATAGTGAAAACGTCGTGATTATTCGATCAATATTTATCAAATTTAAGCAATACTGTATATATCTATATATCTGATTGCCTGATTATAGCGATCATATGTTCAGTGTATAAATGGATAATTTCGAGGCACCTTGAAAATACCACTAGGGAAAATCGTGTTTATCAAACTCGCGGTCAAACGTCACATTATTTGTTTACTGGCATGACGATGTCTATTTGGTTGCTAAATAGACCAAAATATCGTCAATTATAGAGGAAATATTAGCTCCCTTGCCATATTAAAACAAAGAGAGGACGGTTGTAGAATACGTGGTAAACATGAACCACCATAAACATTGTAATTACCCTGGCAGCTGGATCGACGGGATAATTACATAATACACCGGTAATTGGATGAAGGTCAGGTGCGTGTACTGTATCTTGTGGCGACTTGAGGGCAGAAAACCACAGAATTCGTAAGATAGAAATCATCTGATCCCATTATTTACCTGTGTAGATATCATGGTGTATCATAACAGGTTCAAAACAACAATAAGACAACATTATATAATCAGTTTCCTGTATCGTCAGATCCACAAGATTTTCATGAACTTATTCTTAGATTTATAAATAACTTCAGTATTTTGAAAACTCTATCTGGTTTGCATGAAATCCTTAAATAAATTGTAATTTTTTTGTGGGGGTGGGTGGAGGGAGGGACCCTTTTAAAGAGAATATTTCATGTACGATATTTATATTTCGTATAACTTCAAACGACACATTGCGATCAAACAATTTCACTCGAGTAACTGTTTAGGAGCTTACATTTGAAACGATCAACGTAATCTTCCTGCCCTCCATACGACAAAATGCTTAATTAACGATCAATTAATCAAGAATTAACACTGCAACATGCACGCAAGATTAATCTGATTTTACACTGTGTGGTGATATACTGACAAAACTCGAACAAGTACTCTTTCTTTATAAACCATCTTTGTTTATTGGGTGTCAACAACATAAAAAATTTTTACAATCACAAAATGTAAAACTATGCATTTTTTAAGGCCTTGCGCTTTGAACTGACTCAAATATGCAAAATTGAAACATTTCTTTTATGCGTATTCTGTATATGATATATGTAGCTAAATATTGATTTTTGTATTTTTTTTAAGTGGACTTTCGGGTGATTTTGATTTGACTATAAAGAAATTTTTCAGAGATGGGTTGTGTTGTAATTATAAGAAAATTTTACCCATTTTGGTGCTGGAGCAATTATCTTAATCAAATGTTCGTTACTTTTTATTTAATAAAGGATCATGAAATCTACTATCATATGAAGAAATCTCAAAAACTAAAAAAGTTAAACGTCGTTTTCCAGAAATTTATTTCGCTTAGTATGCATTTGTTTTAATTAACTTGAGCGGCTTTGAACTTTCTGCTACATAATCGACGTGCTAGGTTGCACAGCGTTTAAAATGAGAAGAATGATATGTGGTTACAATAAAGATAACCTGACAGGTGTGACCAGGTAAGGGCATGTGTCGGGTGATGACGTCTAAAGGTGTAATTATAGATTAATTTCAGTTTGTTTATTCTGACCCATATTTTATACAACAGATCATTTCTTTTTTTAAGTTGTTTTCTTGATTAGAGTTAAATTAGTCTCTATAATTAACGTTTATGTATCTAGAGAACTAAATTAAAATGATCAATTTACAAGTGAAATGTAAACAAGGAATCTCAGAGGAGGAAATCTGTTATTGTCTAAAGAGAATCAAACGCAAGGTAAAAAAAAAACCCAACAAGTTTAACATTATAAACTGCATAATATTGAATACTGCCAGTATCGATTTCAAATTTCCTTACATGTACATGTAGTTATGAAAACATTAAGAAATAAATCATCGCCACTGTCGGTTATCGTAAAAAGATAAATTCTGATCTAAAAAAAATAATTTTTATGGATCTCATTAAATGTATATTGTATACGGTATTATGTAGTTCTGGACTTCATACACAGACATTTCATTCCTAAATTGCATTGCATACAGTTCATAATTCGCTCTACAGCTACAATTAATTTTCTTCTTCAAATCTCAACGCATTCATCCATGCATAATTTCATTAATAGTTTCTGTGAATCGATCGAGTCATTTTTGTACTTTTTATCTTAAAAGTTCACGCAACTCTTCAAGTTTGAAAAATAAGTTGTTGTTTTTTCATTTAATACATGTATTGTCCCCCCCCCCTTTACTCTCTTATAATGATTTTCGTGTAGAGATGTTGTAATGGTCAACAAACAAATAAGTATATATTTTAGCAATAAATCAATTGACAGCATAATATCAGGCCAGGAATATTTTACTTTTCAATGAGTGTAGTATTTCACCTCAATCATTTTTTTCTTCTTAATCGACACAACAAAATATAAACAACATTATAACTCCACTCTCCCAGAGTGCATTTCATCCAAATTATAAAACTTTTAACCATGTTAAAAAATTTGATACAATTAAACACATTTTTCCCTGAAATGGATTATATCATTTTTACCATATGACTGATTTATTTATCATCTAAGGGAAAATTTAAAGAAATCTTTTGTGTGCGTTTTTTAAGAGTTGGGGGGGGGGGGGGGGGTAGGGGATAGACATGTTCAAAAACTTTTGGATGCAAATCTATAATTAACACTTTGATAAACATTTGGGATTCTGTATATTTGTAAATGTATATGTACTGCAGGTGAACTAAGGAAAAAATATCATGCCAGGATAAATGGATAAGTAGACTTGATGCATGTCTCTCGTATATGAAATGTTGTTGCTCATTAAGAAAGTGGGCGAACGCCGAGAATAAGCCCTCAGCATAGGAAAATTATTGAAACAAACATTACGAAAGAGTTAAAAAAAACCGAACATGCAATAAGCTACAGAATGCTGTCTTAAAGCCTGCTAAATACAAGATTTTTTTAAAATCCTAAATTCTGGAAAAGGTCATTTTAGCAGGATGAAAACGTGCACGTTGCGTTTGCTAGTTCATTGCATAATATCTTTCCCTTTTTCGGTAAAACAAAACATAATGCGACTTCTTTCTAGAATTTCTTTAAATGTCAACTTAAAACATTTAAATAATATCCAAGAGATACGGAGGTCGTCCATTTAGACTTGTTAATTCAGATTCCACGACAACCGTCCAAACAGTCCTTGTAATATGCATACGCAGTCTCAGAATTTTCTCGTTTTTATCCAACAAGTCAAAAACTAAATGAAAGCTTGGTAAATTAAGAAGACCTCGTTTTTTTCACTATTTCTAGACAAATGACAACAAGCAGACGTTAAAGAATGCATGTTTCATCTGCTGTTAATTATCTTTTTTTCTCTTGATGACGGGGGACCGACGTCACCAGAGCCCGGCCGGATACATGGAGGTCGCACCCCCGGGCCTGCCTCACTTCTGTCCAAGACGTGGGAAGGCGCACGGTGAGTGTGTAGATTATAAGACATAGTATCCTGTTAAATTCACACGTTCACTTTTATTTTTCTTCATTCATTTATTAACTTTAGCTTCGTTGCTTCCCAATTTATTTTTGAATTATCGTTCGTTTTATTTCCATAGTAAATAATATGATGATTAGAAATTAACAGATATAGTTTTTAAAGTGTTTTTTTTTCCATTTATTTATTTTGCCTCTTTTTCTTTTATTCATATAAATTCATTTTTGCTGAGAATTTTAATTCATATTTTTTTTTAAATATTAGTATAAAATATTCAATCGATGATAAAATAGAATGCGTTTCATCATTTTTTTTATTGTTTTTTTTTTTTTAAATAACGACATACGTATATGATCGTAAGAAAATTAGCACATTTTTTCTGAATAGACCATTTGTCTATATGTAGTTAAATTATTCCGATAAACTTGACCGAGTTTACCTAAAAAAAATGCAAGCAAGTTCCTCCGCACTATAAACGAATTTAGATTTAAATTCTGCGGAGATTACCTTTATAAATTACAGAATGCGAACAGATTTGTCTGTGTTCTTGTCCATACACTGTTGCCGTCTTTAAATCAATATCGGTAGTTGCACTTCCGCTTACGCGTAGAAAAGATGTATCAAAAGCAATAATTAGACAAGTTAAAATGTTAAAGAAGGGGGAAAAAAATCCTCATAACCTTACGCAATCCTTCCATTGCATTTGAAATTCGTTTAACTTTTAACGGAGGAGAGTAAACCCTTAAGAGGAAAATTCTAAATAAAAAAATGTTTAAGTAGATTTTGCAAAAAATCTGGTATTATCTATATCAATATTCAAAACACGCATCTAGATAAAATTTTCGATGCCGCACTAGTATTCTGAGAAAAGGGTGCTATCTAGAAATTGGTGTCAGTGGCTTTGAATATTTAAATAAAATAAACTTTGAAAAAAAAACTCCCCATTGAAATGAGATGCATTTATGTGTTTTTGCTAATTGTTTTAAATAACAAATAGAGAATATGGAAATAAGCAAATGACGAATATTATAAGAATTTTTTTTTCTTCAGGTCACAGTTATACTCGATGCAGTATTATAGACAAATACTTATGCATTAATTTTTGCACAATAAGAGTTTTAATAAGCATAGTATAACATTCTCTTGTCTGTCTTGTAAGTGCTTTTTAATTCTTTAAAAAACTGCAGAAATCGTACATCTCAAGGAGCAAAAAATGAAGAAATTAAGATCTAAGACTATGCATCGAAAGGATTGACTTGAAAATGCTCCTGCAGGAGAGAGAGAGAGAGAGAGAGAGAGAGAGAGAGAGAGAGAGAGAGAGAGAGAGAGAGAGAGAGAGAGAGAGAGAGAGAGATTAGTTCAACATTAGCTAGGGTCGAAAAGTTCGCAACATTCAGCATCTGATTAATTCAGAAGGGGGTAATATATGTGTTAGGTTTAATTTATTCCGTTTTTAACGCTGGGACGTTATACCTGGCGAAAGCAGGTCGACAGATTCCATCCATTCCGTGTTCAGCTTCCTTGACCATCCGCTGCTGCGCGGGCAATTATGTCTTAGTGTGCTTAACAAATTACTTGACTACTTAAACGTTAACATAAATTACTGTTACAGGGCTCGTTGAGTAGCTTCCACCACTACACCTGTGAAAACGAATATTATCCTAATATTGTTGTCGGCATAGTAATCCATATGCTTTAAAAGGGGGAGAAAGGACAAGGGATAAATGTCCAAAGTTTTCCACATTTGGTCACACCATTAATCTTTTCTTCATTGACATTGTGGACCCTGTCTCTAGGACAATTAATTAGTTACAAATTGTGCATGTAATAAATATATCTTTTAGCGCGCGTTATCTGAATATCATCACTTTAACACGGTACCTTGGGGCATTCACACGCTAGTTGCATTAAGCATTATTGATTGTGGACCTGTATTCTCATCTATAGAAACATTTATCATATTTTTTATTGGAGAAGAAAACGTTTTCAGTTTCTTTTTTGACTGTGTAATTGACAAAATAATTTGTATCCACATTTTTCTGCTAATCGTCTAATGAGCCGATTGCATATAGGTGAGAAGATATGCATTCAAGAATCAGTTTTCATTTTTGGTCTGACTAATTGGGACATCTGCTTAAGGTACAGATTTTCTTCGAATAGGTATTTAGATGACTTTATCAGATATCTGTTGTGTGTTTCGTTTTGGCGATTAATCAATTTTCTTTAGGGAGTGGTGTGATTTTTTTTTATTTTCAAAGGGGAGGGGGTATTTAGTTATATTATGGCAATATGCATACACAAGCAATTTTTTCTTCGAAGATTCTGAACAAAGCTCAAAATATTGACTACATTTAACAATGATTATTGTAATCAAATTGTCATTTGAATTAATTTTGATCGATAAAATAAATTTGTATTTAATGAACACTTTCTGAAACGGATGAAGAATATGCAACGTTTTGACTTTTCTTTTGTTTTGTTCGAAAATGTCAAATGATACAGGGTTAAGGTCGTCTTTGAGACAGTTGCGATATACTTTTTGTGACTTATCTATGTCTGTAAATCTTGTACCAGGTAATAAGATACATTCAAAATCAAGTTAGGTTTTCTAGATCTTTTTCGGTTTTTGATTGTGGTTTTTTTTTTCGGGGGGGGGGGGGGTGTTGTGTTGTTGTTTTGTTTTTTGTTTTTTGTTTGGTTTGTTTGTTTTTTTTTGGGGGGGGTGCATTATTTAGTTGCATTAATAATACAGACTGTCACTTGATACAAGTATAAAATTGCTCCATATGCTGCATACATTGATTTCTAATATATCTACTTTACATACAATGTATAACAAATGATACGGTTTATACTGTTAAACACTTCCGGTGAAGTTTTTTTCTCTCTCTTACATTATCGTATAATTAGGTTGTACTTATGTGATGAATTACTAAACGTGTTGCAACCTTTTTTTTTTCAAATGCAATAACATTAACAGCCTATCAGTTTGTACCACCTAATACTGTCTCCATTGTCACGTTTGAACAGTGAATGAAATCATCGATCGATCGGCTGATAGATAAACCTCTTTCGAACAAAAAAATTTTCTCAATTTTCATCGAAAGTTTTATTTATGTACGCCTTTATCACAAATAAAATATGTGCCGGTGTTGAAATGTACGCGAGTGATTATAGGAACCTAATCGGAGAATGTTCTAATCGCGTTGAATATACATACCAGAACGTTCAAGTTCCGGTTTGAACAGGCTAGCTGCGTCAGCAGCAAAATGCTCAAGGTTCAACAGCTTGTCAAAGTATGGATTTTTCTTCACATTAAACCGTAAACTTTATTTTGTGCTTATATCAAATTTCGTGTTGTTCGTGTGAGTAGCATATAGGGCTTCCACGTGTTATCTATAGCCCACTGTTACATTTGCCACAAAGTGGGAAACATGAGGTGAATATACTCTCTTGAGCATGGAGACAAGTGTCCTAAGATTTCTCTTCCGAAAGCACAAACGTAAAAAAGTAAGTCAAATGTATACTGTATGTCAACATCACCTGCTACATTGTATCATTGCTGTGTTCACGTTAAGGGGGATAAATGGTCATAACCGTTTTTTGGACTATATTTATCTTATTGTGAAGAAGAGCTCTGTATCAAGACAAAGACATTTTTTAAATTTTGGAACTGAATTACTTTGTTGTTTTATCTGATGGGTAATTTGTTGGCCAATTTGCTCTCCAAGCGAGTTATCAGCGCCAAGGATGACATGTTTTTTTTCGGGGAGATTGGTAATGCATGCATACATGTATGTTGGTTTTCTTTCATTGATCGATTTGATGCGGTATAAAGCCATCATACAAGAGTTAGATACGCTGCAGGATTCCATGTACACAAGATGTAATTATCCATTCCTGCCGTGCACACGCTATATATATTATTTTGATTGACGAGACTTATGTGAGAAAGGACATCCTTAGTAGATTCAAAGGTAAAAAGAGAAGATCTACAAATTGAATATTAGACAGTTGTAATGGTAATTTGTATACAACCTATCGCAAAGGTGCATCAACAAAAAAAATAATTTTCAAAGACGGCCGTCGCGGTTTATCCACTTATCAATCATGTCTGTGCTCATATAATTATTTGCGCCGGAAATTTATATTTCAAAAAAAAAGTGACATTGGGAAACTAATTAATATTCTGTCTCGTTTGGTCATATTTAAGCTGCAAGATGCAGACGTCATGTCATGTCTTAACTATTAAAGACGCTAGCTGATGAAAGATCAGCATAATTCTTTGTTACAATTTGGCTACTTCGATCACTCTTCTTACTAAAGGTAATTTCTAAAACATGTTACATAGATTTATGTATATATACGATTTTTTTTCATTGCTTTTTTCTCAATTGATTGGTTGAGCAATAAACATTCGCACGATAAAAGCACAGTTTGCTAAATAGTTTTGTTAAATAAGAAAAATGCATCCTTACATCAGAGACATGTATATGGATTGCCACGCGCGTGTGCACGTGCACATCAGTTAGACCTACAAAGACGCAAATTGCCGACAACTGTAAAGTAGTGTTTTAACCCCGCATGTATGATTATTTTTAAAAAGTGCTTGACAAAAAAAAATGTTTTTCTTTAAATTTTGACCTAATTTCAACTTGTTTACGTCATAATCCACTAAAATTCAATTGAAATAAATAACCAAATATGTTTTGATTTTTCTTTAAAAAAAAAAGAAATGAATACAAACAAACAAACAAATATTTTGATATCATATTTCAGACTTGCATAGGTTTTAGAAGCCTTTTGAGCGTTGACAGATCAACACTTTGGCTTTTGTTTTTATTGAACAATTCTTCCAATTTTTCGCAATTTCTTAAATCAATATTTTATGTAACTAAACCAAAAATCAAGATCAATTTGACATTTTCTGCACGATGAATGTTTACCTTTTTAAAGAGCTACACAGTGTTCAAGAATAGAATTTCAAAGTTTACGTAATGTCAGTGACAAATAAAGATATCAAATTACCAGTCGTTCATTTTAAAACTAGAATACAATATGTTTTTCATTTTTTTTCAACGACAAGACTCGTGAAAGTTTGGCTTTGAGTTGAAAGATCAAACTTAAAGTAATATTAAACCGTGTTGTTTATGAAACTGATCTACTGTTAAGTCGTCACGTCCACTCCTTCTGTTATTAACACAAAATACTATAAAAGGAAAAATGTAATTCATTAATGTTCACAACACAAACCTTATAAGTTTGTTGACATACAACAGTCTGCAAACTAAATCTAAATCCATCAGATCGATTTACCTGAGCAGGTGAGTGCCTTGATTAAGGATAATCATGCGTAGCAAGTAAGAACACAAATATGTTGTCCCTGCAGAATATATATATTTTTTGTCCTTTTCTTCCAGATCGACCACTTTGTACCGACTGCCCATTTGTAAACAAACGCTCAAATGAGCACCTTTAAAATGAATCTAGGGGACATTCCCCCCGATCAGTTATCCAACACTGAAAAGAAATACTCCGGTAACGACGAAGTCAAGCCGTACCATACCTCAGCATTCCGGAAGGAGTACCGAAAAGAGGAACCGGTTCTCACGTTTCCGGAAAAGTGCAAGAAGACCGCCGGAAATCTAGTGAATTGTTCTAATAAGAGAAAATGTCTAGAGAAAGTCCTGCCTTTCTTGAGAATTTACAGAAAATACAAAATAAGGACGGATCTGCCTAATGACGTCATTGCTGGATTCACGGTGGGGATCATGCAGCTTCCTCAAGGTAAGATTTTGTTTAATAAATTTTAGATGGCTGCAGCTAGTCAATATTATAATCAATATGATTTTTTATCTGAATGCACAATAGTGCCAAAATTTATCAAGACCATGTTTTTATGGCAACTATTTCAAAATATCATGACTTTGTTAAGAGATTGTAGCGCAATCTTTTGTTTGTAGGCATGGCTTATGCCATGTTGGCAGATATGCCGCCTGTTGTCGGACTCTATATGGCGTTCTTCCCCGTTCTTATTTACTTCTTCTTCGGAACATCTCGACATATATCCATGGGTAGGTATTTAAAATTGAAATTCTGAATAGAATTCAAATGATATATTTCCAATGGGATTTAGGACTGCCACAATAATTGTCTTCTCCTTTAGGTACTGTTGCTGTAGTCAGTTTGATGACAGGATCTGTCGTATCCAATATTGTATTGCCAAAGTCCAACTCCCTCTCTCCGACTAGTCTTCCCACCAATAACACCTACCTTGGCGACCTCAACGACACAGCAAGCCTGAACGACACTATATTTTCGACAACATTCGTTCCGACAATCGAGTCGACCGTCGACAATCTGACCATGCAGAAACTAGCACTAGCTTCTTCGATGTGTTTTCTTGTGGGAGTAGTCCAGGTATTTTAAATGCATATATGTAATTATATTAGCTATAAGAAGCATCATATATTCATGAAACATTCTATGCTGTAAAACATTTGGATAAAAAAGAATGATTATTTAATTGACAATCTGTATCCTTTGTAGGTGTTGTTCGGGGTCTGTAGACTAGGACTAGTGACTACCTACATGTCAGATCCTTTAGTCAGCGGATTCACCACCGGAGCTGCTGTTCATGTCTTTACTAGTCAAGTCAAATACGTTTTCGGATTGAAAATCCCCCGATTTCCAAACCTCTTCCAAATCATTTACGTAAGTTGACTAAATTGTCCATTTTTTAATCAAATGTTTGATTGCGTATTATACTGCAGTTTTATCAAGATAACTCATTTGCATAATTATATTTTCGTTTCACCAGACTTACAAGGCCATTTTTGAAAACCTTGCCAAAACAAATTACGTCACCGTCATCATCTCTGCTATTTGCATGGTGATTCTGTACATAGTCAAAGTTCACATCAATCAACGATTCAAGCACAAACTCAAGATACCAGTTCCCATTGAGCTCTTAGTAGTGAGTAATTGCCTCGCTTATTCTTTATTGCTGTATTTGCTTGGACTAAATTATTATTAAGCTTGTCTTTCACTTTGGAAAATTGGTTTCTTCTAGGTTGTAGCGGGTACACTGTTGTCGTATTTTTTCAACTTCAAAACAGAGTATGACGTCAAAATTGTTGGAAAGATTCCAGCAGGGTAAGAAATCAATTTAGATGCACCCTGATGAGTTTTATTTTCTTTATGTTTTTGAACCAACTTATGCACACACAAAATGATCTCAATAGATTGCCAGAACCGCAAATTCCAAATCTGAAGAGTGCTTTTGAGAACATCAGCGATGCCATCATCATCGCTGTTGTTGCGTTTGCTCAATCGGTGTCACTTGCAGCCCTGATGGCCAAGAAACACAACTACACTATGGATTCGAACCAAGAACTCATTGCATATGGTGCTGGTAACATTTTCGGATCTTTTTTCTCCTGCTATCCATTTGCTGCATCGGTTTCTAGGTCATCTGTGCAAGATTCTGCCGGGGGAAGGACGCAGGTATAGAAATAAAGAAAAGTTTATCTTTAAAAAGCCTACATCTTTTCGACAGCTGTGGTATAAATTTGACCCGTTTTTTTTATTCTCGCAGGTCACGAGCCTTTTCTCTGCATCACTTGTGTTGGTTGTTATCATTCTGATAGGGCCATTGTTTGAATCTCTACCTAACGTAAGTAGACCTGGTGTTGCATGCTTTACCATTATTAACATCTTAATTCACATTAATTTTGCTGCAAGTATGAATCATATTATCCTTATTTTCCCAGTGTGTTTTGTCCTCCATTATCATGGTTGCATTAAGAAGCATGTTTTTGCAAGTCCTTGAGTTGAAGAACCTGTGGAAAATCTCCAAATATGACTGTGTAAGTAAATAAGTAAATAGAAAAAAAATGCTATCTAGTAACTTTGTCGCTTTTTATAAAACGCCCGTTGTGCAGTGTGTTTCTAGTGAGATGTAAAGCACCAAGTCACGTGATGGATTAGAGTTCCAGAATCGATTTATGACAATGTATCGCACACACCTGTTTCTAGTATTAGATATCAAATAGCTGCTGGTCCAAGTACAATTATTTATAATAAAGCCTCTCCATACAAACTTTTCAAATAAAATCGAGCTATTCAGAAAAAAATGCTAACGCCATTCAAAGATAAAATAACTCATAAATTGATTAACTTAATATTCTGTTCGGACTTCTTCGTGTAAAAGTATAGTGGAAATCGTGCTATTATATTGAGTGATGAAGCACATTTAAGGTGTACAGTAATTAGGTAAACTTAAGAAAGGTTATAATATCACTTTAAAAGAAATGAATATTATACGAACACCATTCTTTTGAAGCAAATGAAATAGTTACTAAATAAAATTGATTGTCTTCAGGCGAAATTTGTGTAATACAACTACTATCCAAACTCAATAAATGAAATAATCATGTATGTAGTGTATGAATTTTGTGACTTCCAAAGATTTGAACTTTGAATTTACAATGTCAATTTAATGAATCCAGATCATCTGGGTGGTGACTTTCCTGGCGGTGGTCATTCTGTACGTGGACCTCGGACTGTGGGTCGGGCTCATATTCTCCTTCCTCACTGTAGTCGTCAGAACTCAATGGTAAAACGATCGTCAGAAATGCTTGATTGGATTACTGACATATATTAAATATAAAGAGCTTTTTGAAAAAATAAATAAACATTCAATTTTCCTTTTCTTTTTCATTTTTAGTGCCAAGGCTGTTTCTTTGCAAAAGATTCCTGATATGGAAATGTTTGCAGACGACAAGAAATATCTAAAGGTAAACGAGAGGAAATTTATGAGAAAAAAAATCGATAGCAGTAGCATTCATCTAGAAGACAACTGTATTTATCATTTTTATTGTCATCTTTTGTAGACTCAATCACAACTTGGCATAAGGGTGATTGGTTTCAACTCCCCTCTTTACTATGCAAACGGGGACATGTTTGTGAAACAAGTTTTCCAGATTGTAGGCCTGAAACCAGAAAGAGCAAGAAAACAAATCAAACGCCTTGGATCCATTCTGGAATTTCGAAGAGTGGTAAGTTCATTATTTGATATAAGCGTTCATGTTGTGTTGTCACTTATGATTCTTTTTTCCACTGTGTCCTAATAAATTTGAATTATAAAAGTAGCGGTCAAATTATTGACTATTTCAGAGCCAGAGTTCTCTGTTCCTTGGGTCTTACAGCCATGTCGATCCCCAACCGCCTATGACTTCCTCCGGAAGCGGAAGTGAACACATAAGCGTATCAATGACCATTAGCAACGGTTCTTCTGGAGACATGAGTCAAAGAAGTAGTACAACGGATCTCCAGAGCAACGGGGGTAGTATAAGGTCACGGAATGGAAGTGTAAAACCCGGCAATAAAGACTTCGGATATATACATCACGTGATCATTGACTGTTCTAGCATGTGTTTTATTGACTCTGTCGGAAGCAAGGTTCTTAAACAGGTATGTTGACCTTTAAGATATAGAACTAGATTTGATTTTAATTGACTCAATTTGGCAACAGAACTTTTGATGGTTCAAATTTTCTCGTAGGTTATTGAAGAATACAAGTCGGTAGGAACAATAGTGTTTCTGGCAGCAGTAAGAGGTAAGAACAACGATGACCACCATTATACCATTTCTTACATTTCAAGCCTAGATTTTCATAATTTTAACAATAATATTACACTTTGCTTTTAGATGAAGTTTGGCAGGTTCTTGAAGCCACAGGATTCACGGACAAATACGATTCCCAAATCTACCTCTCTGTGCACGATGCTGTTTTCGCCGCAACTGTAGAAGGCGAGGGGGAGTACGGCAATGAGGCAAGTATTCTTGTATGATAAGGACAACGACCATAGATAATTTAAGACTGTTACACAATGAACAAAACCATGTTTAACATTGACCGCTTTTGACTTAGTCACCCAAAGCTAGGATGTGTACTATCCTAGAGGATTTTGAGCCACACGCTGAAGATTCGTTAATGGCGGAGTATAAAACAGTATAGGTATAACGTACAACACACTGTTGTGGTACCATTTTCTCGAAACTTCGAGCTGCATGATACTTATTTGGTTTAACTTCAATTCATGGACTTTTTCTTTCCAATTTCTAGACATCTCTGCTTCAATTTTCTTTATTTTGTCCTTCCTTTTTTGTTTGAAGCACTCTTTATGATTCGTTTTAGTTTCGTACTGCATTTTGTTAACTACCGACACCATATCTGCTTTATGTGTTCTTTATTTGTTCGTTGTATTGAAAGTATTTTTTTTTTTCATTTTGTCTTATTATCAAGGTGATGAGGGTAAAATAAGATTTAACTAAACGCATGAACATTTAATGATTTTAAAAAACACGCAAAATTGTGCAATACTAGTAGTGGTTTCTACTTGAACACTTTTACGTTTCAAAATCGAAGATTAATGACATATTGCAAACCACACATTTCTTCGAAAATGAAACAACGGAGAACGGTGTTTATTTATAAATGTTTTATGCTGCAAAACATTATCAATAACGCGAGATTTTGACATGCTGACAAACAATTTCGAAAATCCATAATTTTGTTGTCGAAAGCAAACGTCAGAAGGCTAAATATTGACGTAAGCAGTCAGGTGCCGTAACACCGACTGTAGTGAAGTGTCTTCGTTTTTCTTTAATAATTTTTGTCTCTATTTTGCCACAGGGTTCAGCGCACATTTAAGCCAAAGACACAAACACTAGCCGGAATTGCAGGAATCTGGAGTCGTCTGTACCAACCAAGTACAAATGAGCGGACAGGTCGTTTGTTTTTCAGTTGTTGCATTAACCTCATAATTATTTGACATCTTCTGTGGTTTTACGTCATTTCAACTGAATATTTACATCTTCAGAAACAATTTTTATGTGATTTACTTGACCCCATTCATATTTCATAATTCATGTGTGTCAAAAAATAACTCAACGGTTATCAAGGAACGGATGTTTAAATATGTGATATTTAAGACCAAATTATTTACACTCTGGTATATTTGTTCCTGAAAATATAATATTTATTGTGTATTAATTTCTTTTTTTGATTATTTGTTTATGTTGTACTTGATTTTAAAGTACAAAGTTGTTATATCACTGTTACATTTATAAAAGTACATATCATTGACTTGTACATTTATTTGTGTGTTTGAACGTATGAATTGTTTGACAAAATATATTCATTAGTATCTATGATATTATTCGTTAACAAATATATTACTCAAATAAAACAATTATATATTTTTGATGGTACACGTTCTTTTTTAAAATATTGACATTAACTACATACATTTGCATCATCTACATTTGATATTGAAAAAAAAAATCAATTCTCTTGAATATGAAAAAAGTCTAAATTAGAATGACATTATGCATTAACAATTAAAAATCGAATTCCTTTCGGGTTAGGTAAAAGGACCAATAAGCAATGTTAAGAATCACAAAGGTAATCGGGAATGCACATCTGCACACCTTATCGATTTGACTGACACTATTGGCTTCATCATGGCCTCGTTTCTGAGATTTGTGACCTTTGAACTTTAAGCTGGAGAACCAAACTTTCATGCGGCTCTCTTTCCTGGTCACAAACACTCGGTTCTTGTGGAGATTCTGCTCTATACTGGCGATTCTCTCGGCGGTCCTTGGCCGTGGGTGTCTAGAAAACTAGAAATGAGTGTCTATCATAACTATATATTATATCAACTTGAAAGACTTTTGTCGAATAGTTCATGCATTGCGCTACGTAACTTGACGAGAGTAAAAATAGACTTACAGGCACGTTTTCGTCGTCGGAACTATCGACATATGGCGGAGACGTACAAGTATCACTGTGTCCTTTCTTGGTAAACAGGTGTACTATTGCAAACTGGACTAGAGTCGACAGAACGAAGATGAAACACATGGCGACGTAAAGGTCAAGGGCAGTGGCGTACGTTACGCGAGGAAGTTCATCGCGGGTGTCGAGGGCGAGAAAGGTCATGGTCAATACTGTTGTAGTACCTGTGTGTATCAGTGACATGATGAAATACTGTAAAATAACTTTTATTTGCATGCGAAGAATCTATTTCGCTATCTGAACGTGCTAATAATTACTAGATGATTCTTAATATAATTAACATGCTTCTGAACCTGTGACCTGTTATAAATATGAATATTGCAGAAATTGCACGCGAATATTATTGCTGTATTACACTATACGGTATGTTACAGTATGTTAGGCAATCGACAAAATCAGCTATTTCCATTTAACATGCGGATTATTGTCTCTTTGCTAAAATTAAGTTAATCCAAGAGTAAGTCATTATATAATACCTAGAGCTATTCTGTCTGCCGTGGCCTCTCTATTAATCCAAAACGAGACCCACGACAAAACAACCAGCAAGGAACACGGAGTCACCACGTGGATTAGGAAATATCCCGTGTGTCTCCGGAGACCGAAGCGCACCATCAAACAGGAGTGAACATCTGTCAGATAAAAAGGTTAAATTCAAAGAAATGATTAATAAATATAAAATCTAGCGATGGACAACGACCGTCTGGATACTTTGATATGTTAACTGTGAAAACTGGTATAGAATTATAAATTCCTGCAAAGATTGCAATGTACCGGTAATTAAGAATACACGTGGGTCTGTTAATTGTTTGAGTTGACAAGCAGAACACATTATATGTATTATATTCAGATAATATAATTCCTCCTTTCTTAAAATTTGAAATGTTAGCCTGCCAAGAAATAAACCGAATCTCATTTTCATTTCAAGTTATGCAAGTATTTAATGTTTAAACAATCTCCTTTTTTGTTACATGTTCTAATAACTGTAGGTATGTATTTACGCATTTAAAAGATTTATGCTTGTTTTATCCCCCCCCCCCTTAAAACTTGAAGGCAAAGTCTTTCTAAGCAACCAGTATTTTATATTCTTTTCATTAAAAAACAGATGGATAACGAACAATATTTTTTATTCAATACTCATTACGCATTAAGTCTTCTCGTTGAATTTGTGTTTACGTTTTGATTTTTCATCATTAGTTGTCTATCAGCAGTGAAATTTATTGAGCTATATTTTAACATCAGATAAGAGTGAAAAAAATAATAATTTAAAAACAATGAAATGCATGTACAATTTCTGGTCAGCAACTTATATTCAATAACAGTCTATATCGAAATTACCTCCTTTCCTTGAAAAATTCAAAGATGTGGCTGAATAATTAATGAGGTCAAATTGGGACATGGTCATATCAGTGGCCAGCTGCACTGAGTTCAATGGACCGTAACGCCAGGCGTAGACAACGTCGTCGTAAGAGTACGCAACTGGAAATAAGAAAAGTGGTATTTCAATTAGTATGGTTTCCGGAGAGGGCCATTTGCGTTAGCGCGACTTCGTGTTTAGATAAACGCGCCATCGCGCTAACACAAAACCCGCCACCGCGCCAACTCAACTTTGCACAACACGCCTTCGCAACAACGCAACTTTGCAAGTTTCACGGTCTAGTAGAAAGTCATGTCCGGAAATTAACGTTTATTTTTAAATTAACGTTTATTTTAACGCGATGTCGCGCTAACGCAAATGGCCCTATTCGGACACCTTAAATAAACTTAAGGTACTCCGGTTTGTTTTATTTAATCAACGACTTTACTTTGCCCTTGTTTTGTTCAGATATCGAAGTCCCTGTATAGTAATTACTTACAGCTCCCAATTTGGAGGTCACAAATTTGAGAATCAAGCGGGTAATTTTGTAGTTCCATCTGACAAATGGCTTTGACCGTCAGTCTGAATAATATCAATATCATTGTGTAGTATCGACTGCGTTAATTTCTTTTTATTTAATGTCAAGCAATTTTCTAGCAATTCCTTTAAATTTTATTAAATAAACGATACCAAAACGGAGAGGACTAAACTTTCTTTTTAAATTACAAATACAAAACACAGCGCCATGAACATCTTTGTAAAGATATACCTAAATCAAAACTTCATTTTCATATTTTTTACTTGTAAAATACCTCTTTAAAAAGTACATAGCCATTAGGCTTGGTTCGGAAAACCATACAACGTTGGGGGAACTGTTAGGTTTTTTTTTTTTCTTAATTTGGGAAAATAAACCACAACCCTAAGTTCATATTTTCTATATTACGTAAAATATCTTTGTGAAATGTACACAGCGCCGTTAGGACTGATTCAGAAAACCAGACAAAGTTGGGAAAATTGATGGGGGTTTTTTTTACAATTTGCAAATAAACGACAACCCGGTGTTCATAATTTTTACGTTCGATACCTCTGTGAAAAGTACATGGAGCCATTCGGGCTGATTCGGATGAAGCGGTTCGGTGTGGGTATGAAGTGGAGATAGGACTGTCGGCCGTTGTAGAAGACTGTGTCGGGGTACCAGAGCCTCTCCAGGACTTTGATGTTCAGGGAAATGTTCTCTATGGACATGTTAGTCGCCAGTCTGGCGTCCATCCATCTCTGTCTGAAGTAAATCTCGATGGAGTAGACCTGCGTCAGATTTTCAATAAAAATTAAGGTGGCTCAGTACACCTTGAACTGGTTTCACAAATCAGCAGAAAATAACTTGATTATTATAGATGGCATAACGGATAGGTCAAAAAGGCGAAATAGTGAAATTTTACATAATTTTTTTTTTTACATTTTTATAAATTTATTACAGTAAATATGAACAAAAGCCTCAAGCGGAATTGAACTCATGATCTGCAGCCAGATGCTTTAACCACTGAGCTATGACGATATTCAACCAAATCGACTGATACAATCAATTCAACAAAACAGTTAAATCGCCATCTTGTGACGTAGTGTCTTAAAACGTACAAGTTTAAGTGTAATGAGGTACCTTAAGTCTCAGATGAGTTTGCCCCCCCCCCCCCCCCCCCCGTTTCAAAAATGGTGCTGTGTGCCTGGTTACTGTTATAATGCAATTATGATAAGAACTCCCAACCAAAAGGTATATTAGTATTGCAGGATGTTGTTTGTGTATTTGCCTTGTACTTTGCTTGATTTAAAGGATGTCCAGTAATTGACAAAGTTATCCCATATTTTAGTGTTCGCAGTAGCTTTTGGAATCAGAAGTGGTTTTGCATTGAAATCAGAGACACATTCTGGGTATATTGTTGCTTTTAATGATGTTATATTCGGCGGATGATGGATTAATTTTTGGAGGGTTCATTATGCTCGCGTTGATACAAAAAATGGTTGCTCATTCATCTGGCAGAAAAGAAAAAATACACAATAAATGTTTGGACGTGATGCTGATTACGAATATAAATGAACAAGAAACCAATAACAAAATGGCGTAAAAATCCCATTTAACACTCTGCAGTAAATGAATTCTCCAAATAGGACGGAGACCCGGATGTACACAATATAGCACGGTTACTCAGCTGACTGTTCCCGTAATGAACTGTTCACAGATGAAGAAATTCGGTTTAACGAAAATGAATGATGTTGTTTCTTTTTTGTAATAAGAATATTGTAAAAGAACATACAGTAGATAAAAAAGAAATTGTCCATACATTTTGACCTTGGGATCAATTGTACAAGAAAATAAAATTCTGTCATTCTATTAACCATTGATTAGAGATTTAGTAATTTTAAATAAAAATAAAGTTTACTTAGAAATTCAGTACATTCTCCCATTTTCAGAGGAAAAAAATCAATTCGTTCCATTAAAAATGTTTAACAATGCTAAAGGGTCGTGGCTATTTAAAGATTTTTTAAAACTTCTAGCAAAGAAGAGTTTGAAAATATAACTATATATATAATGTTGAATCTAATCGACGATTTCGCAGATAGGCAGTAATTTTTCATTATGCGCATAATTCCGAATTTTCATATTATAAGCGACTTACCATATCTTTCTCGGAAATTGGTCCCATTGATCTTAACAGTATATCTGTGAAGATGACCACAGGTGTGTCTAAAATTATAAAAACATGCATTTTTACACGATAGGTTAATAACATTAATTTAATTTCTCTTTAAAAATCCCAAAGATTTTTAACTTTTTACTTTAAAAAATTACGCTTAAAGCCTGGTCTGATTCTCCGGTCGTACTTCCTCGGCTTAAGAACGTCATCCAGAGTTGATGTGACGTTCAGTGCACTGACGTGCGTAATGACGTGTTTCCGGTCCGTATCCTCCATTTTGGACACTTGTGAGTTTGTTAAACATTCCGTTGACACCTTGACAAAACTTATTTTCAAAACAGTTACTTACTTTGACTTCAATATTAACGCCACAATTTTTTTAGAAACATGGAGGTACATAAAATGTGTGCACTTATAGAGTAATCGGTACGAAATTCAGGAAAGGAAAACTCCACATAATCCTCAAACCTTACTTGTTATTTTTTTCTTTTAACCATTGAAATAGAAATACTTTATAGAGATGTTTTACGACATGACATCATATTTGAAGTATTTTAAAAACAGTTTATACTAGTGTAACAAGTTTCTTGTCTCAATCAAACATATAACAACAGAGAGAAACGCAAAAATTTAAACATCGAGTTTATTAAAATAAATTCCCACATTTATATTTACAGCTCTATTTCCATTTTCTTCTTTTTGAACAGACTAAAGAAGTCTTTAAAAATACTTCATATAACAAAACTCTTACCTTACTATAATAAGAAGATACAGCAAGCTCATTTTATAAGGCTGTACCCAGCACGATCAACAGTTTCAATGAGTCTATGGGTTTTTTTTTTCTACACGTTCTTTTTCATCTGAATCGATTTTTGTTCCATCGCGTTCAGCAATGCACTTTTTCCTTCTTCGCCGTTCATGTGTATGAAAATTCTTGTTTAAAACAAACATTACTTTTTTTTTTTTTTTTTACAAAAACATAACTTAAACCAGATATATCAAACATATTTTTTTTTTTATCTTATTCAGTATTTGACTTTATTTCCTTCGTTTGTTTCTAGGCAGAGACATAATGTTATTTTATATGTCTCTTTTTCTAGGCTAGACATTTTTGGTGGGTTCTGCGCAAGTTTTTTGTTGGTGTATCTATGTTACAGTTTATTTATTAAATATTTCGATCTGTAATACGTTGGTCATAAATACTACTACAATAACTAAATAATGAATGTTGTTTTCTGTTTTAGAGAAATTACAATGTCGGCCTTTCTTCAACACAAATATTCAACACCTTACATTTACAATGAACGCAATTATTTTGTTTCAACTTTCTTTATAAAACAATGCTTAATACATCTTTTTGTTTAAACATTGCAAATGGTATGCTGTCCATGCATAAAGTTGTCATCGTTTGGCCTGCATTCTTTCTTGATGGTGTGAAATTCTATTGTTGAAAACGTTAAGAATGCGTACACAACCGCACAGGTTTCTGTTATTACAAAACATGGTAAAAGCAAAACCGAAGCCATGCAAATAAGCAGAAACTTGCATAGTCCAGTTCTTTTATAATTAAACGACTTTAAGGCACCGATGATAAAAAGAAACATCATGACCCCGCCCATGAACGCACAAAGAAAATGAAACACGATGGGCATCGGTAAAGGATATAGGAACGCCAACACCGAGTTGGAAGCTGTTAAAGGCATGGTAATCCAAGACAACAGGCTGAAGGATATTCCCACCTTTTGTTTGAATGGAATGTCTTTACTGAAGAAGGTCAGAGTTATACCCTGTACCCATCGTCTTCTCTGCTTTACATAGTCTGTCAGTGAAAAGGGGCTCCGTTCCCACATCTCGCCTTCGATAAAGTCAAACGAGTAACCCTTTTTCCATGCCATCAGACCAAAGAAACAGTCTTCGGCAATACTTCCATGGATTCCGAAATCGAAGGAAACATTTCTCTCTGCTCCGACGTTGGACACTACGTAACTTCCTTTCCAGCTAAATAAAGGTTTTCTGAAATGCTTCAAGCAAAATCGTAGAATTCCATAGTCATTCCCAACTCTTGACAGATCAAATATAGTTGTTATCCAACATACGATCTCTTCGTTGGCATAAGTTATAACACCCTGGCCAAAACTCGACGTTCCCTTTGCAATGAAATTGAGTATTCCTATAACTGACCCTCTGGTCAGAATAGTTTCTTCGTCGAGATGGACTATCCAGTCCTCGTCTTTTAAATCGTTGACACTGTCCTCCAAACAGTACTGAAGAGCCCGTGCTTTGAACAGCGTTTTCTTTGCCGTTCGGTAATTGAAGGGTACCACAATCTCTCTTACCGATGGACTTCTTGGAAGACCAATGAACCTGTCGGTCACAATTTCAAATATAAAATTACTTAATCCGAGACCGTTGCATATATTGATGTTCCTCTCGACATTTCTCTTTACCAAATCCGGACAAGTTCCTTTCGTGACTACTCTAAAGCATATCAAGGGGTCATTAACACGCGCCCCTTTGAACTCCGGAGCTCCAGGATATAGATTGTACAGAGCGAGTCCGAGAAAGTTAAATATTGATAATGGTAACGTCAAAAGCATCGAAAGTCTCACGAAATACAAACATATAGTTATCCACAATCCGTATCTTTCCAAAGGATCCACTTCATAAGGGAAATAATCTAGCTTAGAAGTCGCCGCAGCTTTACTTCCGACAACCAGTATTACAGCTAGGAGTGCAAGAACTGTGAGGACATGGGGGACCAAGTCACATATCCCTTTCTTTATTCGGCAAAGAAACTTTCCGGACATCAACAAAGGAAAAGACATTTCTGGGTATGAATACAAGAATGGTGGCAGGTTTATCGCAGTTATCACTTGAACTTGAAATAAACGTTTTCTCGCCTCCAAAATGGGCTCACAGATAAGTATAGCATTAGTACCCAATTTGCAAAAAGCGTTGTATTGATCTGTTGCATTTGTAAAGAATTAGAAATTATTGCATTTGTATTTGCCACATTCCTATTTATTCAGTATACGAAGTTTACTTTTTATATGTTTTTTTTCATGTCTCAATATAATTAAAATCAGCAGTTCTAGATCTGAAACGCAGTGAACTTTGTGATCAGTACCCTATCAGGGGCAGTGTTGTGTTTTGGTTTTTTTTTTTGGGGGGGGGGGGGGGGGGGGGGGTTAGTATCTGTCAGCTGTTTACCTCCCGATCATAAGAATCCTGTGTATGTGAAATCATCCACACACAAAAAAAAAAAACCCCGAAAACGTTGAATTTTATAGTGTATGTGGAATTATCCAAAAAGAAGACGTTGTATTTTATATCTTTTTAATGATTTTTAAAAGAGTAACGACTAAAATGAAAGAAGTTATTTAGAATTGGTAAATTCACAAATATCAATCACTAGATAAAGTAAAGGTGTCCAAGTAGCGTAGTGGACAATGCACTCGCTTTTCAACGCTGCGACCCGAGTTCGATCCCGGTGATCGACAGTGGTTGTATGTGATAGGGTATGGCGGTCGCCCGCTTGGACACGTCAGCTCTCTCCGGGTACTCCGGCTTCTTCCCACACCAATGACCCCCCTCGCGCTAACATCCGTGCCAACGAGAGATATTAAAATAGGTTGTAGAACTTGCTTATCAATCGTTGTAAAATAAATAAAGTTCAATTCACTACATGTATTACGAATTCGTTATACTATAACGAAGTAAATCCGCTGGTCCCTAGGACTTCACTATATTATAACTGAGTTTCACTGTAGCATTAAGTAGACAGAAATCCTTAATCAAGATAAATTAGAACTTCCATCCGCTCCCCGGTTTTCGATATGTCGCGTGGCATATCGAAAACCGGGGAGCGGATGGAAGTTCTAATTTTAATTAGATTGCAAGATAACCATTCCATAATACTGTTGTTATAGTAAACACCCACAGAAAGATTTTTTTTATTTAGATTTTAATATTCAGTATTCAGCAATTTGATTTAATCTTTTAAGAATATCACTGTACACATTGAAGTAAGATTTTTCCTTCAAAGACTGGAGAGTGTGTTTCACAGTTAATTGACACGGTTTGTTCACATTCAGCAAGTTTTCCAAGTGTTCACAAAGTTTTTCGAAAGTTCTGTGATCTTTTCCCTTCTCAGAAGACTCAGTACATCTGTACCTACAAATATAATGTAACAGGGCATGTAATACATATAGATTGGCTTTACTTACATTACATTTAATATGTAATATGTAGAATGTGTGCAGTGAATAAAGGCTAGATTCACGAGCAACTTATACTTGGGAGTATCTAGTGTTGCCAAACCCTTTTTATGATGCTTGTAATAAAGTATATGATTATAAATAGGAAATTAATATAATGACTGTCTGCTTGCAGAAAATGGTTGTCAAAAATTAATTATCCACTGGTCATTCGTGAAAAAAAAATAAACAATGTAGAACTTAGTTTACAATTACATGTAAATCACAGGTTTACTGAAATAAGAATTTTTGTACAGTCATTTCAATGTCAGATTTATCAGAAACATAAAAATCATTAAAATACCTATTTGGAAAACATGCATAAATATTTACTTACCTCCATGAATAAAAATTTGTATCATCTTCATTGTAACTTGGCTCCAACCTTTCGGCCCAGCTAACAATGTGGTCCAAATATGACTGGCAGAGGTCGCTGTGATATCTGCAAGCTTCCTGGATAAGAACTTTGCTGGAAGTGACTAGAAATCTACTATAAGGAAAATGAAAATTGAAAATGTAAATACATTATTGTATTGCATATTAGTGTGTAGAAGAAAAATGAACTTCATAAATCAATTTAACTATAATGTATTACTACTCTCTATGGCCTTCATACTTACAAAGTAAAGAACACATCAACAAATAAATAAGTCACAGTAAATACAAGTACATCTGTCATTTTGGCAAACTACATGTATAAGATTGGCATCACAATCAAGCTATACTTTTACAATTCCTGTATGTTTTAATTACTTCATAATACATGTATAAGCAGTCTTTAGCATGTTTAGAATGTATTTCGGAAGTTTATATAGGTATAGTTACCTATTTTGTGGTTCTGAGAGCCACTTGACTATGATGTTGTGTAGACCTTGTAACTGGCCATCTGTGTATGTTGTGCCAGATGGTAGAACACACAGCATCTTCAGAATTATATCCTTCAAAATCGTTGTAAGCATCATGACATGGACAAGCAATTTAAAGCTGAAGTTAATTTTGTTATGTATTAACAGGATTGAACTATTCATTCAGTTAAGAGCATATATGTAAGTACATTTTAACCTAATTACATGTATATGATCAGAAAGTCAATCAAGAAAATGAATGTCAGTTGTTGTTTTTTTTTTAAGAAAAGTAAAAGTCAATTTATAACGATAAGTAAAAGGAGTTACCAGTATGCCCACTTTCTTTGCTAACCTTGACAACAAATTATAGACATAACATTCAAACCTGCAAGAAAAATACAACAAATGATAAATACACTAATTATTTTAAATTTATTATACATGTACAAGAATGTAACACTCATTAGTCAAAACACAACAGGATCCATACCTCTGTGATTTAGAAGAACAGGATGATAGACTTATTACAGTAGACAGCAAAGCTGTGGCTTCAGATATTAATTGTGTTTGTCTGTACAAGTCTTCATCAGTTTGTAAAGTCTTCATAAGCATTGAAACACGTGTAACCTCGTTGACTATTTCCTGGCATTCCTTTAAAAAAAAAGCAAATGCAATACATAAACCTTAAAAACCTTAAAAAAAAAATGCCATGAAATAATGGGTACTTTATACTTTTGCTGGGAATTAACCAACAAAAGCACTGGTGCACCATTTACTGTACCTTATCAGCTTAGCACCACCGAAACTGGGTATAAGCACTTGCCATAGATGCCCTATTCTACGCATTATAAAATATCCATATGATTAATTCATGCAATTACAATTTATTTTATGAACCAATACTTATGTTGGTTGTAAATTCCACATACCGCTAATTCCAGGTTATTTCCTTTGGTTTTCTGTTTTTGCTCTATTATAGTTCTTGATAATTTCTCAGGTAGGTAAGGATTTTGTAGCAAAGTCTGGAAATTTGATTTATTTGGTCAGTACAACACACTTGAAAAGGAAATTTAAGTGTCTTTAAAGAATTAGAACAACTGGATAAAATTCAAATAGCAGAAGTGAAAAAGATACAAAACATACACTGTATTCAGAGATTAGTAATGAGGCTTATACCTATAGAACCAATCAGAGAAGCATGCATCTGAAGAATAAACGATGTGCATCTTACTTAGTTAATTATCCTCTCTGTGCCCCAGAGAACACATGAGGCAATGATGTGCACCTTAAATTAAGATGCATTTCGTTCCTGTAACTCTGGTCAATATTACAAAGTTTCTTTGGTATACGAACTTACTCCACCCAAAAACCTGTTCATTTATCATCTAGAGAACATTAAAATTCAATTGCAATATCTGAAACCAGGTAAATATGCCAAAAAATTTATACTACTGTTACTGTACAAGTTATTAGCTAAGACCAGTTATCGGCTAAACTGAGAGTTCGGGTTAATAGCATGCGACTATATCCGAGATTTTTTAATTCAGTCGTCTGTTTCGACTTAAAAAAATAAAGTTTGCGTGAAAAATTTCTTGAATATGTTTTAAACATGAGCTTAAACGATCATTGCTTACCACTGATTTACATCTTTGCACTTTCAGCAGTGGGGGATGTGACATTTTAGTTAAAAATAGAATATTACCTCTTTTGAAACGTTAATATAATATCCCTTCTTTGATTTAACATATTATACATGTATCAATACATATAACATGCATAAACAAAGGGAGTTCACTAAATTCCGAGAGATTCATAGCGCAGTTGAACGCCTGATTGCACAAATATGTATTAAATAGTCTACGATTTTGTGTATTACCGTATGATAACAAACAAATAATTTTATGAGGTTTGTTTATGTATCATAACCCCTACGACCTTTAGTCTGACCCTACAAGGGCATAATTCAAATTATATTTTGCAAAGTATAAAATCAACATGAACAGGAATTTTACTATGTTATTATCACAAAGCCGAAAACTGGTACAGTAAATCGTACGTGAAAACTCGGCAAATTCGGGGGCGTGCTAAAAATCACAAAACAATATGTCTTTGATTTCTAAATAATGATATAATCTATCAGATGGATAAATAAGGAGTTCACCATTTAAAGTATGTCAAGTGTTATTCAAACATATCAAGAAATAAGGAAATACCAAAAGAAAACGTTTAATTTTAGCCGATAACTTGTACAGTGCCAGTACATGATTACCCTTTCTAAGATCACTCTAGCTTTCCCAAGATCTTCCACCCTAAGCTTTAGGCAGGAAGGAGGGTGAAGATGAAGTGTCATAGCAGCCATGTGTTTCTCTATCTCTCTTCTGTATGGTTTATTTTCAATTTGTTGAAACACCTACAAAAAGTATTAAATAAACTGATCAATAGAATCAGATTGATTATACAGCTGATAAATAACTAAATTTTACAACTATTTTGAAATGGACCTCTTCTTTTATAAAATTATAAGTATTTATTCTTGAATGCTCACTACCTAACCAATCAAAGAAAGTAAATGTATTAAATATGTCAGTGTTAATTAGGCTGATGGATGGTCAATATATCAATACAAGTAAGGTTTTTTAAATCCCCTATAGGCTACCTTAATACAGTAATCAGCCCAATTAAATGCATTATTCAAAGATGTGTGGTTCCATTTTGCTACAATATCACTTCCTGCTTGGCTCAAAATGTTGGCAAAGGTGTAAATATTCTTCATCAAAATTTCTGCTGTCATCTTTGGAGTTTGTGTTTATATTTACCGCCTTCTGATTAAATGGCTGCGGATATTTACGTTATCAGAAAAGGTCTTTAAAACGTTTTCATCGGGTTTAAATTCTAAAATTGGTACAATATTTATCTCAAGAATTTTTGTATTTAAAATATGCATCAGAGTTACGAAAAGTTAGGTAGCATTTGACTGTAATTTATATTCTGCTATTTCCGTTTTTATCCATTCAGAAAATTTTAGCTCCGCTTTCACATGACAGTCGGCGTAGATCACATGATGAACAAAATGTCAGCGACCACACAAGGATTGTGGATATGTTTATTCGCAGCGATTTGTGTGCGAACAACATTGTCAAGCTTGCCAATAGTAGTCAATACCTGGCCATTTACAAATGCAACTGAAGCAGGTACGCTTCTATTTTAAGACTGTCTTAGAAATGATCATAAAGATAAACTGATAAACAGCTGATAAATGATCAGAGCTGCAGAGTACTCAGAATTGAGGGCGAGTAGTACCGAGAGATAAAGCAAAAACTGTGCTCTTGTTTAAAACAAATTTAATCATGTACATATAAAAATAATAAGTTTTTAAATGAACGCATAATGCAAACAACTTGTTTTTCAAAACGGTTTAGAACAACAGGCTTTTTGTGTCCATGTTTAACTTAAATCAACATATGTAACATCATAATTATCCCCGAGTACCCAAACTCCGTCACCATAACATTGCATAAGCAGAAAACATTCCTTGTTTCTCTGCAATTTTTTTTTTTGTGGTTTTTATCATTTGCAATCACTAAATATAATCTGAAACGTTACTGGCATGCGACCAGTTCTCACCGAGTACCATTTCTCGCCAGTACATTGTGACGTCATTTTTCGTATATAATTTTATGTGTTGATAAAATGATGTCTCAATGTACTGGGGAGTAATGGTACTCGGCGAGAACTGGTCGCACGCCAGTATAATTTATAAAATTATTAACAAAAATATTTTTATTATTATTCAAATAAGCCTTCTGAATAAGACATTTATCACACGTGCTATCATAACTTATGAACTTAACTTCGTCACCTACATGATCTATGATACACCAGGGAATTAAGACACATTAACAATTTAGTTTAAACTCAACTTGTATCTAGGCCAAGTTAAAATAAGTAAAATCGGTGTATACAATTTGAATTGTCTTTAATTTCATCAATGTGAAATGATTGCCAGAATTAAAAAATGGGTCCTTGTAACAACAATCACAATGGCCTTTTCAGAATGTATGGAAGCCGTTTGATTTCTGTCCTTACATATTTCAAAAATATCATATTAATAATAAATATATTGAAGATTACATTATTTATTACATTTTTAATAATTGTAGCATATTCTAAATACCGACATACCGTATATATCTGTAACCCTGTATAAGGCAAAAATTACTGCATGAGCGATTTGACGTTATCATCAAATGTAGTGCATGAATGCTATTGCGGACTGAAAAAAATGTATTAATAACTAAATTACATATGAAATGTGTCATTTGACCTCTCTTAAAATGACTGACCGCCATAAATCATCGAATGGGCCCACATGTCAGAAATATCGTTATTTTAGTGCACCCGTGAAAAAGTGTTAGCTGATTTCACGCAATTATTGTTGCATAAAATGAACAAGGTGTAATTTTGTTATGTTTGAACACATTCTTAAATTTAACTGTTGTAAATTGTTGACATTTGATTGAAGTTTTTTGACATTCAAAGAATGAAGTCATAACCGCACTTGATTTTAAACGGCAAGGAGTTACCTGAAAGTGACGGAGTTGGGGTAGTGACGGAGTTAGAGGGCTATGCGATAATACAAGTCATATATATTTTCTTCACATATCATACATTTGTTTCTACTTACTGAAAGGTTACAATGAATTTTTACATGGAGGAAGTGTTATAGATGTCGTTGAGAAAGGCTGCTCCAAGTGTGAAGTTTTGAGATGTGATGGCTCGGTTGGGGAGGGGAGCGACCCAGATGAAGATGGAGAAGTAACCTTAGATGCCATGATAATGGATGGGTAGAAATCTCAGTTAATCTTAATTTTCATAAACTTTTCTGATACCTGTATTTCTGTTATCAAAGAACTAATTTAAAACCTGACATTTCAGGGTTAAAAAAGAAACTTATCTACGGTATTTAGTAAATGCTAGCATTGTTGTTACAGTGTAATTCACAAAGAAATGAACTTCAATTTACACTTGTGCACTGTACCGGTACTTTAAAAAACTTCAACTCTTGTAGGAAGACCATGGATGTGGGTTCTGTTGGGTGTTTGAGGAATATTAGTTCTGCAATAAGTGTAGCACGCATGGTTATGGAGAGAACTGGACATACACTGCTTGCAGGGGAACTAGGTACTAGTATATAAAACGTCATAATTGATGATAGGTTAAATTAACAGTATTTATTATTCAACAATTGACCACCGTGATTATCAGCAATAATTTTTTTGCCAAATAATATATGACAGCTAGATTTTGTATGTATGATGATACAATGAACTAGCTATCTCTTGATTACTACACTTAACTATATGATATACATATTTTTCAGCCACCAAATTTGCAGTGGAAATGGGTTTTAAAGAAAGTGACCTAAGCTCAAACAAGTCAGACACAATGTATAAACAATGGATTGAAAACAGTTGTCAGCCTAACTACAGAGTTGTAAGATATTTTCTTGCTTCTTCTTTTTTTTTCTTGTAAACCTTGTACATGTTACATTATGCATTTTACAGTAATGAACAAGTCCCATAAATTGCTTAAGAGTGCTTTTCAGAAGATAACATTCCAATGATTGATTCAGATATATACACCAAATGTCATTTCTATAGCAATGTGCTTTTTTACATGTAGAATATCAAAAAGCTCTGAAAATATATACCATACCTCCATGATTTTATACCGTACTTAAAATCAAGTACCCCGGTACATGTACTAGAAGATTGGGTATTTCACCAAGGTTGCTGAAATGCATTAAGCTACATATCAGTACTTCATTTTTTTTTTTTAATAGTTTCGCTACAAATATGAACGAACTTTAAAAACAATGTCAACAAAATGTATTTTGCAGAATGTCAGTCCAGATCCTAAGAAGAGTTGTGGCCCTTACCATCCAAGTACAAACGTACTTGAAGAGTCTACCAGAAAGGACAAGGGGATTGGTTATTTGAACCATGACACTATCGGTATGGTGGCAGTTGATACAAATGGACATGTAGTTTCTGGAACCACAACAAATGGACTCAATCACAAAATACCAGGGTAATGAAATGAGATGCTCATTTTTGTGACTCTTTTGTGTTTTTTGTGTTTGAGAAATTTGATAAAACAATAATAAATACCATCATCAGATACCCAAGATTTATTGTCTTTTTCTAAACAATACATAATCAACTGCTGGTTTCTGACATTTAATTTATCCTTGATTTGTTTGTTGCTATGTAGCCGAGTTGGAGACTCCCCAATAGTAGGTGCTGGGTCCTACGCACAGAATGAGATGGGTGGAGCAGCAGCCACTGGGGATGGAGACATCATGATGAGATTTCTTCCATCGTAAGTGAAACATTTTTTTTCCCAGTTTATGTACTTTTTTAAATGTCATTTTACATTATTGTACCATAAGATCACAATACCTATATGCACATAATATAACCATACAGATTATTGCATATGTTTAATTTTAGGTACACTGCTGTGCAGTTAATGGGGAGTGGAATGGCCCCTTCAAAAGCAGCTCTTTTCTCAATTAAGCCTATCATCAATTTTTATCCTGACTTCAATGGCGCTGTCATTGCAGTTAACACTAAAGGGGAACATGGTAAACTACAATGTACTCAATTTGTGAACTCTTCAACTTATACTTTACAAACTTTTTATCTTCTCTAATAAATGCTGGAACATTACTTGGTATTCAGAACAGTGACATTTAATTGTTGTTTTTACCATGATAATAATTATGCAGGATAAAATTCCTATTGATATTGTAGAATTTCTTCTAAAATCCAGAACGTAGTTTTGCTATGTTTTTGGTGTTAATTAAGCAAGGTCTGTAGGGCCAAAATCTCTTGTGTGCCTTAAAAAACATGATGTACATTCTGATAAATGCACTGGTAATTCTTTCCAAGTCTGACATTTTTTTCCCCCTTATAGGTGCAGCTTGCCATGGAAGTGGTATTGGTACCTTTCATTACTCTGTGAAGGACAACCCTGATAAAGTTAATCTATTCTCTGTGAAATGCGTCTAATTTGTACTGACATTGACACATGCATGTGGTACCGGGTGTCTTTCAGAACTAACTGTGATTCCTCCCAGTGTGTAGCAATTTCATAAAAATGTCATACCCAGATATTCAGTTTGTTGATCAATGAGATGTTCATTGTTCACTTTATAACCAGTGGGTTATGCATATCAAGCATGTACCAAAAATGCTTTTTTATAAACATGTAAACTGGGTACATATGTACACTGTATTTTGAACTCAGAAATGTTCTCTGACATGGTATATTTTTTTCTATTCTCCACAAAATGATAAACATGTAGATGTATATGTTATTAAATAAATTGTATTTTGAATAATGTACGAATAACTTTTTTCCTGTTTTCCACAAAAATATAATGAGTATCACTTCATGGAATTAATTCTTCTTTTTTTTTTCTTTTCTTTTTTTATTGAATTTTTAATTTCACTTTCACAACAGATATATGTACATACATGACATATCTTGTACATATGTTTATATAATCATCTTGAAAAGCTTCTAAGTATATGATTATTCTATATTATACAATTCTTATGTAGTGAAAGTAAATTTTGGGAGAGAGAGAGAGAGAGTAAATAAAGGGGAGAGAGTGAGGGAAAGGATTGGGGCATTGTTCACATATGGATATAAAATGTAAACCATTTAAAATGTAAATTCTTTTTTAATATTCAATTATTATTAAAAATTATAACAACACAAGTTGTTTGAAAAATTGTCAGATTTATTTTATAAAATCTTTCAACAAAAATTACAACAATATTGCACAAAAAACACCCAACAGAATAGCTGCAGCAATATTTCATTTTGATACATTCTCAAAAAAACTGTTCACAATTATTTTACAGTTTCTGCTCGTTTAGTGCAGATCTACTCTACATAGTCACAATTCCATCTTTAAACATCTGCATACATGTACTTCTATACATACATGTATGCCCGCAAATTCAAAATGGAGAAATCTTTGCTAAAGTCATCATCATATATGAATTACTCAAGTTGTACTATGAGACAGATAAAAATGTTTCTCGTTTCCGTCAATGCCTTTAGAAGTAATCTGCCGGGGGTACTGTAAGGATATTTGTAGATCTGAGAACATCAATGCCCTTATGTAAAACACACACCTTGTGGTACCCCAGTCTCACCAGATCAGCTGCAAACTGTAATATATAAGTCAGGCTCTTCAGAGTAATGTTAACATATGCAGGTATATCTACATATGCAATCCTGATAAGTAATAATTAAATGAGTGAAATATTTTAAAGAAATATTTTGTTAAAATTCAATGGATTGAGGTACCAGTGTATGCTATGTCAGTTAAATGGACATTTTCAAATTAATTGAAAGTTAGTTGCAAACATGTGGGTACAAGTCTTTTTATACCATTGACATAACAATAACCTCTGTAGTTGCCAAATTTTTTTTTTTACTCATACACACTTTCAAAATTATTATAAGCTTCTTTACAGATATAAAGGAATTCAATATACCGGTAGACTTAAAGTTCCTTCTTGCAAACTAATTGATACATAGTTATACATGTTTATACGGGTTAGTACTTACATTATTGGCATTCTTGCCTCTGCTACCTACAATGACCTTGACCTGTTGCTTATTTTGGTTCAGTACATTCACTGCAGCGCAGGGATTTAGGTCACCCTCTGGAGAAAAGGCCGAGGGGAAGGGAATATTGATGCTCCCAGGAATGGCACCCTTTGCATAGCTTTCAATTGTCAAGGAATTTCAAAGCAAAATACATGTACTGGCAATGATGAATGATCAAATTGACCATCACTTTACAGCTTTGCATTATACTGAAATGTTAGTCATCTTTAGCCTCGGCATTAAAAATTATGCAAATGAACTCTTTTTCAACCCCATGACCTTCAATATATGACTTAGGTTCATAATCATTTCATTCCTAAATTTTCAAATTAGCAAATCTAAGCTTCTTTGGTGTCACCTTTGAAGAAAAACAGCTTTTAAAAGACCTGCAAAGAGCGAAGGTGTTGCTTTATCAAGATTACCGGTATATTTAAATTTACTCCACAGATCTGTTTGTGGAGTTGTCTGACACAGTTTTTGAGGATACTCCTCTGGATTCCTGATGTCTATCACGATTATCATTGGTCGACTGTTTGGTTTCCGCTTGGTCGGACTCTTGGAGGAAGAGGGGCCACAAAGTTCACCCATTTCTATCAAATCTTCAGCCGATATGCGACAGCATTTTTCTGTTTTCAGCTCTTCAACTTTAACAGGTTCCATAGACTGTCAAAATGATTTAATACAAGAACCTGTACATGCATGTGAACATTTCTCATAAACAGAAAAGTTTAATGGAAATCCTTTAAGCTAGTGTCCATGAACATTTTAGTTTACACACACATGCAAATGTAACTCTAATTTACATTTATACATGTTTGAAGATTATCTACATGTACAGGTATAGATGCAACATAACATACTTTCAAATCTTATTTTACAAGCAGATTTTCTTGCAATAGGAAATCAAAGTACCGAAGTACTGTCGGGAGTTGATTTTATTGATTATTATCAATTTTAAAATCAACGATATGTTATGCAATTTTTATAATATGAATTCTCGAACTTTTCCGACAAGAATTTCAAGAAAACCCCATATGAATGATGTTGTGTAATATCTAAAGATATAATTAATTCCATCAAACTTGTATCAGTAATCGAAATGTTTCTAAAAATTGTACACGTCTGGATCCAAGCAATATTGAACTCTCGTCTCGTTCAACCAGACGCTCGGCTGTCTCCGTTAATCTTCGACTACCAAGAGAGACTCTCTGCTTGTTGGAGATTTACGGAGACAGCCAAGCGTCTGGTTGAACGAGACTATTTTGAACTCTAGCGAATACATGCAACTACAAAAAACAATTGAATAGTTTGTACTATATAAAATCTGACTATTTTCAAGGTATTTATAGATACTTTTCTTTTGAAAAACAATGGTACAGCATACAGGACACCAAATTTATCTATTATTTTCAAGATCTACATCTTGTCAGCAGTGATGATTTGTGCTTAGGTCCAAACACTGTTTCACTTTCGGTTTGCCAGAGTAACTGCATAGGAGAGTTAATTAAAATCAGCTCCCCAAAAAATTAACATGAACATACAGTTGAACTTCGAAATCTCAAAAACTGATATCTTGATCGAATATAATGGATATGTCGAAGTGATTTGTAAGTCCCAACTACTTACTTTTTAAGTATTTTAATCTCAATATCTCATATAGTTTTTATAAAGTCCCATCTAGTTCAGGATAACAAAGTTTGACTGTAATACAATATCAGATTCATAATTTGAAGAAAACCAACCCTGAAATATTTTACAAAATATCAAACCGCACATTATATCTTTAATATAGATTCCTTATTATACAGGAGCACTTTATTCCACAATTCAGCTGTTTTCCATCAAATCATGAAAACATAAAATCATGAATCCCTAATTTTTATCACAGTTTCATGCAGTTTACGTATGTCCAAAAAGTAAAAGCGAGATTTGAAATTTCACGAGATGTGCTTCTCACAATTTTACACAGATATTTATTCCTCGCGTTTAATTAGAATTCTTCAGTATTTAACTATTTATATGATTATTACAATAATGATAGGACATGCAATTGACTCTTTGCTTAATCCATCTCTCTCCACTTCGGAGCCCCCGATTTCTACCCAATATGTGACTGTACAGTTACAATGTTTGCATGGTTTTACCAGTTCTGATTTAGGCTGCTCGTTGTAGTCCCTGGAGTAATAGGAAATGTTCGGTCTGCTGCTACTGGTGCCCGGCTTGTTTGGTTCCCTGGCGTGTTGTCGGAATGTCGCGCTCTTTGGAGTACTACAGAAAATCTTGATGGAATCTTGTACACATCTCTGTATGTCTATCTCTGTAAGAAAAAAACATTTGTTATGTGTAGAATATACATTTGTACAGTAATGGAAAACACTAATTTTATTTTAAAAAATCAAATACCGCATAAATATTTGCATGGATTTTTGTCATACTGTGTATAGTAAAAGTGAATCAAAATATCATGTATGAATTCACTTTTTATGCATATACATAAAAAAAATTGCCAAAAATCTGTGGGTTAGACCCACAACTCACCTGGCATGTCAGAAAACATGAGAATACACTCATTGAATCCATAAGTTAAAAGACGGTCCCTAAACTGCCTCAAAATGGCTACACCAATACACAGGGGAAAAGAAGAGTTGCCAAGCAACAAAGTGTCCCAGAGATGAACAAGTTTATGAATTGGGAAGGCATCTGTAAAAAAAATTAAATGAATGTTTTAATGGACAGTTGTGTAAAAATAATGCAAAGAAATTTTTCTATTGTGAGCAAACTCTATTTTTAACAGATTATATTGGTACATCTACTACATAACAATTCATGAATATACATGTGACTATCATGATTTTATTTATCATTATTTGCTTCTAAGTATGATACATACGTGCAAACATGGTCAGGAACCAAGGAATAGCATACAGCTGAAAAATGAAATTAGAACACTATCATGATTTACAAATATACATGTACAGAATAATGTTCATAATAGGCCACATAATTATCTATTGTAGTACATATATCAAAATAATAGTCACGAAACGTATTATAGTGACAATCTTACATCTGGTATAAATCCAATTCCCTCTAAATGGTTGCTGAGTTCAGGGTCATGAAATGTTATCAGATGGGAGAACACAGCAAGGTATTCTGAAATTAACATTTCTGTTGTTTAGGAAAAATATATTTCCTATAAACATATGAAAATAGGGTATTCAACGTACAATACCAAATCCATTAATCAACTTCAAAGTAAACTGTAAGACTCTCTCTCTCTCTCTCTCTCTCTCTCTCTCTCTCTCTCTTACCTTGTATAACCTGAGAGTTATCCTTCAAAAAGAAGTTATGTAAGTACTTTGGAATGAATGCAGAGAGACAGGAATATGCTAATGCTGAAAGAAACAACCCAAAAGCATTCAATATCATCAACATTTAATGTATGATAAATTTGTTAAGTAAAGGTATTGCCAAATTTCAGATTTAGTTGGAAAAACTGCAGATTATGTAAATGGTTTACCCTCATTGTTGAAGTTGAGAGCGAGAAAGGGAGCTGACAGGGAGTCCAGCCCCTGCCAGTACACATACTGGGGGTGACTGACCACCCAGGCCTTCAGAACCCTCTTGAACTTGGCGTGGGCAGACGGGGAGGATAGAAGCTCATGGTACTGATGGCACCGGGGAATGTCCACTTCAATCTGTAGTAAAAGTTCAGGAATATATATATATATATATATATATATATATATATATATATATATATATATATATATATATAATTTAAAAAATAATAAATAACCAGAAAAAAATCACAAATTGATCCTATTAACCGCAAACGTTTTCGCCATTCCCGGCTCTTCAGGCAGTTATGTACAAATGACTAATGAGCCGGGAATGGCGAAAACGTTTGCGGTTAATAGGATCAATTTGTCATTTTATTCTGGATATTAATTATTTTTAAATTATTTAAAACTGTGCCGATTTATTTTTTGTTGTATTGGGAAATTATATATATCTCAGAAAAAAATTTTTTGCATAAGGAATGAATTTTCAAGACATTTCATGCATTACAGGATATAGCAAACATACTGGTAGACATTATTTTTCTAAATACTGTACATGTATTTTGTACAATCTATTTTATTGAGGGGGGGGGGGGGGGGTAACCATATAATGCATAGTACATGTATTTCATTTATCAAAGTACACTTGTACAATGTATATATTTTTTAGATGTACATTTTCTCTGAATACAAATATAGCTAATGAATATTATTATACTTTCATGTTAAATACTGAAATCTGATTGGTTAAGACGCAGTTGGTAATTCGTTCTATTACCCTCAGCGTTAGCAACACATTTGGCAACGGGTAACACAACAAATTGTTACATGCGCGTAAATTATGCGTGTACGGTTCGCCGTAGAATACACTTCATTTCTATATAAAAGCAGTAACATTTTCTTTAAAATTAAGACATTCAGTATAATAAAATAAATAGTGCCTGTTTGGGTGGGTAACTGCTGAAATTGACACCCCTCAAAAACCATTGTCAACCTCCGCTTCGCGTCGGTTGACAATGGTTGTCTCGGGGTGTCAATTTCAACAGTTACCCTCCCAAACAGGCACTATTTATATAATGTAATGATTTTTTCTAGGAATGAATAGTACATGTGACTCACCTGTCTGTCTGTGTTTGTTGGGGTTTCTTTATCTATTGAATCATATCTGGCATAAATATCCCCCTGAAATTATTAAATCGTATGAATGAAATAATTACAATGTAACATCATACAGTAAGTAAGTACACGAACATGTAGCACATGGAACTTGAAAATTAGACATTTATTGCATTATTGCTTAATCAAAAATCTAGATAACAAAATGAAAGGTTAACAGGATATTAAATTGACATGCATGTATACATTCATTAAAATTATATTAAAGTTTTTTTTTACCTCAACCTCAAGAATGGCTGCCCAGACATGTGCCCTCACATGGGGGGGTATGTCCACTCTTGCCTCCCTCCAGATGTGACTTTTCTTGTAGGGGTATCCTTTGATCAATCGCTCATACAAAATTATCCTGTGAAACTGGGCGAAGAAAAAATAATAATAAATTTATTTAATTGAATAGTGAAATGTTATGTATTATTTATCTATATTATGTATCTACTTTTACATACTAAATTATGTACATACATGTACAGTAAATACGGTACGTTGTAGAAAATGCACTTGTAATGCATTGACGCTTACAGCTTTCATTCCTGTGACCGTTTTTTTATATGTTGTAAACTTGATGGATATACCCGTAACAAATTATGCTTATAATGAAGCAAAATCGCTCGTTCCTGGCCCTTTGTTATAACCATGCTTTACTGTATATAGTACATTTACATGTATCATGTATAACAATAGAATTATTCAAGGAAACATTTTCATTGAAGAAACATTCTGAATCATTAAAAAAAAAATGAGAGTGAATTTATCGGCTGAACAGGTAGATAGGGTATGAATAACCTGATATTCCACATCTTTTTCTCTAATAACTAGCGGCAGGCTTGCAGTCTCAGAAATATCAGAGTTGCTAGGAGATGAGGGCAAATTGGTTGTGACTTGGCTATTTCTGTGAAATGAAATGTACATACATGTTAAATTGTTACACATCATACTGGTAAAAGTCCTGTTGAATCAAAGTACATGTATGAAATGGGGTAGAAAATCATCATTTCTGATGTTAAAGAAAATTTTGATTTTTTTTTCAAGTCATATGAAAGGCAAGAATATTTGTCAAAATATGAAACCAACATTGAAAAGCATCTTGTATTAAAGTTGATTTTAGATAGAGATGTGGTTTAAAAATAAAAAGACAGCAAATAACCATCCTTCTCTTTAAGTTACCTAATTAATACAAAAAAATGTGTTAAAGGGGGGTAACTCACTCATCTTCCAACAGAGGGTAGTATGCAGTTTCATCTATTTCACTCAATCTCTGCAAAAGATCAATTTACAGGTTATATCAATGAATTTTATATTTATCTATCTACTGTATACATGTTATACATTGTACATGCACATGCATGTACATTTAAATCCAATACATGTTGTTGAATTTTTATTTGTACACAGAGATTATTGCCCCACCTTTCTAAGTTGTTCCTGTGATAGAGTGATAATGGTTCCATCCAACAACTCTGCCTGGTCTCTCCTCTGTCCAAAAACCTCACCATCCAGTGTTGAATAACTACATATATGATATGAATTAGAAACCTCTTGATAGGTCAAAGTAAAATTTTACAGTTGCTTTAAACTGAATTGTCAAAATTAAAAAAAAAAAAAAAACAGAGAAAAAAACTGCACTTCAGTACATTTACCATTAATAAATAATCTGATAACAGTAAAACACGGTTATAGCGTACACGCTTATAATGAATTGACACTTACAGGGAAGTGATATTCATACCCCATGACTATATACATGTAATATGTTGTAAACTTGATGGATATAACGAATTTTCCTTAAAACAAAGTAAAATCCCCCGTCCCTGGCACCTCGTTATAACCGTGTTATACTGTATATTGTGGAATCCTTCAATTTGTAAGAGCTAAGTTTTATTGTTTCATTGATTGTCAAGTTTAAATAAGCTATTAGGGGAATGAAATTATGAGGATTTACTTGTATAAACAATAAATGCGCTGTTTCATAATTTGTTAGGAATGATAATCAGCAGGTGAGGAGTACCACAAAATCCACAAAAGTTGAACATAATGATTCAACAGAATATGACCTACTATGGCAAGAGATGGATGGGGGGTTTAGTTTTGACCAGCCCCTCTCTCTTTAGGGAACCAAACAGCTCTCCCCCAGCTAGCTGCCACAAATAATACACCTCCTCCATTGTCCTGAGAGAAAGGTGGTCCTCATTATAGTCTGGAAGACAAAAACTTTGTTCAGCCTGCAACTTATATCTTAGAAGAACGAAAGAATTTCATGTACCTTGTCAACGAACACAAATTTTTTATCAATCACATAATTTTTCAATTAGACAATGTTATCCATGTTTTCGGTAATTAGACCTTTTAAAAAAATTATGGGGAAATTTTGTACACTAGTCTTTATGTGAATACCTTTATTATAGCCATTTTGTCCAAGCACAGGAAGTTCTAGGTCTAAGCTGCGTAGATCTGAGGAGAATAGGCGGAGACCATTTTTTGTCTTTGACTATAAAAGCATAATACACATACATGTTTAAACATGTAGAACTTTCTACTGATAATTTTACCATAGAATATTGTAACAAAATGCACCTGCATGAAATTGGGATAAGATGTATATATGTACTGGTATGTAAATAATTACCTTACATAAAGAAAGCTTATTTCATGCTTATATAATATTATATAAACTCACATTTTTCTGGCGTAAATCTCTGAACAAGGAGTGATCCATCAGCTCAGTTGGATTGGCTCTGAATGGACATTGTTTGAAATATTAGAATATTATAAATATTATCAAGGAATCACTCTTCAAACAAAGGAGAATCTGTACACATTACAGAGCACTTACATTACTATTTTTATCAGAAATATAACATTTCCATGTACTCTTTGATATAATGTTATATGAATAAAATTATTAAAAATACAGTATGAGAAATACATGTACCTAGTACTGGGTATACCTGTACATGTATTCTTCAAAATTCCATAAAAATATCACACACATGTACATGTATGCCCTCACAAATCTTAAAGTTAGGGTATTATAAATTCAAACAAACAAAAAAATAAAATGTTAGAGAGCTTTTTAAAAATAGTGCATTGAAAAAATAAATAATGAGGGCAATTCATTTTTACATGAGTATTTACCTGTCCATTGGCGAGGCAGATAAGCATTTTCTAAGAAAGTCCATAAAATCTCGACTAAGGGTCTACAATATAGGGAAAACGATTAGAAAAAAAAAACGTCACATGACATTAAAGGAAAAAATTGGAAACACACTGGCGCATTTGACATATCAAGGGAATTAAACTGAAATGTGGCATTAAAATTACATGCACATTTTATTAATAAAGTACCGAATAATGAACTCACTTTGACCTGGGACTCAATGTCAAGGTCTTTACTAATTGCATCCAGTGGATGTATATCTAGAAAGAGATTCTATGCTAATTTCAGAAATTAACAATAAAATTTTCTATGTGTCCAATGGTAAAATCTAAGAGTATCCCATTTTTCTAAATACCTGTACTTTTACATACCTGAGTTGACAAAGCTCAAAATTTTGAAAAATGTTTGTGGCATTGTTAGATCACCCCAAAATTCTTCTCCCTGCAAATATCATTTAATCACATGTACCAGTAGCCTAACCAATAGCTTTCACAGAATATATTGTCTAGGATACTCAACTACAATAGAAGAACATGTACATGTATTGTTGTATGTAAATATAGATAAGATATAAAAACTTACAGTGAGAACTTCGAGCAAAATCAGCCCCAGAGACCAGACGTCAGACTTTGGTCTTGTGGGGGTTAGGACTGAGGGTTCTGACTCGGAGTGTTCGTCATACTGGACAGGGTACTCACACAGAACCTCAGGGGACAGGTACTGAGGGTGTCTGTAAAAGGCAACAGAATAAAGACAACTTGGTTTGTGAAAGGAAAGCTTAATGTACATATAACTTCTTCAGCCATTTTTTGTGTTTTTCCAACAACAAAATTATATAACAAATGGTCACTGACCCTACAGGAAATGCCACATTTGCCCCATATTCTGTCATGTAATACAGGCCATACTCGGAGAGTTTTACTTTCCCCTGCAAAATTAAAAGAGATGCTTGTTACAAATAATTTGTAAATACATGGACAGAATGTCAGTACATATAATAATCAAATTACATTCTGTTACAAAATTACATCTAGATCTATCACATACAGGTTCATGTACAAATACCTTTTTATTAAACAGAATATTTTCTTGAAACAAATTTCTGTGAGTGATTCCTCTCTTATTCAGATAAGCAAGTCCTTTGACTATCTCATAAGCCAAGGTCACCAAATTCTCCTCACTGAAATATTTCATGTAAAAAGGTAACAAATATATCCATAAGGAAGTACATTAATTGTTATACAATGTACTGCAGAAAAAAGATAAAAACAATTTGGCTTTGTGCAAGCATGTACAATTTATCTATAAATGTAACATACACTGAATATTTTCCTGACTTTGCTACTTTTTTTAAAGTTTGTTGATAATGCTCTGTGACAACCAATAAACGTTCTGAAAATAAAAATAAAAATATAAGAAGAACAGTTATACAACTGTGGTTCATTTAGGAATTTTCTTACTTTAGGATACCTACTCTGTATCAAGTTCATAAGTGCACTTTAATTTAACATACCATATATACTCTGTCCCGAGTTTTTGCTTCCACCACTTTTTGCTTGATATTTCAATAATAGTAAATACCTTTGTGCTCAAACTATGTTCATCCACTAATATGAAAAATGTCCAGATTATCTATTTTGAAACGCCCCTTCTACCGCTTCAGGTTGCAATACCCATCCAAAAATTGAAAGTCTACAGAGATTTTTCATTGCATCAGCCATTGATAAGCCCGGATGATAATGTTAAAAATTTGCACGATGTATTCCGAGTGTATTCTGAATGGAGAAAAGATGTAAACATTTCCCATTACAAATCTCCGTAAGAAAATTGTTTTCGTTCCTGGGAAATTTTATGAGTGAAAAGGGATAATTGTTCAATGAAGATATCTTGGATATATTCCCTTTCATCGATTTCAATTGTATTTCTTTCACAGGTATGTGTATTTTTATTAATTAAAAAATCATCAAAAATTGATGGAAGCAATAACTTGGGACAGACTTTAGTCATGAACTTGCAACTTTACCTGTACTTTAAAATTTGAATTACTACTGTATATCCTATAGCATGTATAGATGTAAATATAATCAACTACTTTCAATTCATGAGATAATATTTTCTTTAGACTCGCCAAGTGTATAATATACTGATATACCATTATACATACTCTGTTCTTATTATACATTTGATACCATTATAAATTGAGAGAAAACAGTGACTCACCATGTTTGCCTCTCTGAATGTCTATATATTTACAGAGATTTTCATGACTGATAGTTTTAAGATGCTCAAATCTTCCAAGAATCTTGATTGAGTTTGGAGTTAGCGGGAGTCCATTTGCCCCACACTTGTCATTCGGGTGACTCCGGGCAAAGAATGTGGTTAAACCAAAGTCTGCCTCTCCAAGCTCACTCATCTCTCCAAATAAACAGATTGAATAATTAGCATCTTAAATTTAAGTATTAAATACATGAAGATGCACATATGCAATGGAATAAATTGGATAGCGAGTTAAAAGACACATTCAATATTTTAAGGCTAAGTCACAATAACAAAATTATTAATATGCAAAACACAGATAGGCATATTTGACTTCATTCAATCTATGGAAACACATGGTACACCATGTACACTGCATGTATTCAGGATAAATATAAGATTTTCAATAATTTTAAAGAATGAAAATGAAAGGATCTCTGCTGGTAACAAACATGACAAAATTAAATATTCTGTATTTATAAATGGTAAATACATTTAAATGTAAACAAGATAAAATTGTCTAGGCATTGGGTCATTCCTATCAAAAATTATAACTTTGTTTCCTACTGAATAAAGCTGCATTCAAGGGAGACAATTATAATTACCATTCAATGAGGTTAATTACAGGATGTATTTTAATCGTTGTTTAAACAAAAGATTAAGAAAAAAACTAGGTTATTCCTCTTTAATAAAAATGATTAAATAAATACCTTAGTAGTTGATATCTAGGTCTAGATGTCAATAGAGAACATGATCATTTAATCAAATCCTCTCTTCACACAATTCTGTCAGCCGTCATTCTCCTACTTTCACTTACAACCGAAGGGGGCGTGGCCTTGAACTTTCTGTAAGCGCGGTTTCGAAAAAACAGCTTCTTCTCTTCTTCTTGAATTCCATTACACTTAAAATTTGAAACAAAATTATTTCTGTGTTATAATAAAGTCTTTTAATTCTGTTTATTGAATCAGGTACTTTAATTGACTAAATCAATATTTTACGAAAACTCGGATAAGAAATTGGAGTAAACAAACCATCATGGCAGAGGATTTGCCAGACGAATTTGATGTCGTGGTTATTGGGACAGGTAAACTTAAATACGTCCAAGCTTCCCCTCTCTTCTGTTATTTATAATATGAATGACTCACGATATTTTTTAATTGATTGATCTGTTGATAAACCTTGTAATCATTTCAATTTCAATTATTCAATGAGAGTGTCAGCTAGATCATGAGAACTGAACATTATCTGATGATCATAGCATCCCATTGTCTGATCAGTGAAATAATTAACATTTGCAACCTTTTTCATAAGAACAAACTCTCAAAAATTAAATTTTTCTTTAGCATCTAGGCCAAAATGTTTCAAATAGATGGGACAAATCTTCTAAACGGATTATTTTATTTTTAAATTCTCTCAAAATACCAGTTGACTTTTTAAAATAAAAAAAAAAAAAGCTTTAATAATGTACCTGAAATGTTACAAAAACTATTCTTACTTCCACAGGAATGCCAGAGAGCATTCTGGCAGCGGCTTTTGCTCGCATTGGCCAGAGCGTCCTACACATTGACAGGTATAGATAGATCATTGATCACAAGTAAATTGGTGCATATCTTTTCAATGAAAATTAAAAACTGGTGCAATATGCTCAGAGTTTGATTATGAGACACATTTTTCTCTCCAGAAATGGCTACTACAGTGGACAATGGGCATCATTCAGTTTAAAAGCAATTGAAGAGTGGGTTAAGGTAAGAGTACATGTATTTCCTTGTCACAAATAATGATATGAGTGCCATAGTTAATGACCTTTGCCTGATATAATTTTTCATCTTGACTCTTGTTGATAAATTCAAAAGTTACCTTTGATAATAACTGTCTCCAAGGCCTCGGCTCTTAATGTTTCTATTTTTGTACATTTGGGATTGGCAGGTAGGTATATATGTATGCATGTGTTATTACATAGTATGAAACCAACAAATCATAATATTTTTTAAAAATTTTTGTAGGAGTCGCAAGCGCCAGAAGAAGTATACACATCTGAGGTTAAAACTGATGGCGAACAGGTTATGCTGCATCTGAAAGACAACAGTTACCAAAAACATAAACTGCAGTTCCATATAAGGTATTGGGGTATTCTTTTTTCTTTAAAAGATGCGTCATTTGATTTTTAGAACATCATCACAATATCAGGGCTTATATTGTTAAACATATTAATGGCATAACAAGAGTGGTTGTTAAAAAGGATGGTAATGTCATCTGATTGGAATATGGCAATAATATATGCTTACTGGTAATAGGAATTCTTTTTCAAAACTGTTGAAAGATATGCATGTATTTAGCTGCTTTTTTTTTATATTGATATTTTAAAATTTATTTTATAGTGACCCAGAACCAGAGTTAGAAGAAAAGATAGAAGCAGTGAACAACATTGCTGATGGATCCCAGGAAAACGATTCAAACAAAATTACAAAAAGTGGCTTAGATCAAGACCCTGGAGACAATGTTGAAAAGGAGAAAGAGAAATCGGAACCAGAATCTACGGATCTCAATCAAGCACAAACTAGTCCTGAAAATTTGAAAGAAGTTACTGAGGCAAATGAGAGCAATGAAAATAATGTGGAGTCTGGAATGCAGAACTCTTTAGAAGATAAGCCTCCAGAACCAAGTCCTAATGTTGACAATGGAGCATCTGATGTGAAGGATACAAAATTTACTACCGAAAAACCATCCTCACCATTATGGACAGAATCTAAATTAAGAAAGGAGTGGAGAAAGTTCAATCTGGACTTGTCACCAAAGGTACAAAAATTGAATGAGACCATTTTCAATATTACATACAATACATCCAATGTTTTAATACTGTAACCAGTAAGTTTATAGTAAATTGTGAAGAAGAGAATCTGACTTAGAGCAATATGTGTATATTTGGATGTTTCAGCTCTTGTATTGTGGTGGCAGCATGGTGGAGCTACTCATCACTTCAGATATTGCCAAGTACTGTGAATTCAAAACTGTCTCAAGAATGCTGACACTGATGGATGGAAAGCTAAAAAAGGTAAAGAAAAAAAGTAATAATCTATGGATATAATCATATATGAACATAAATGTAAACACATGTGTACAAAGTTATTTCTCTTCCATAAAATGAGTGTTTTTTTTGTTTTCAATTCTAGTAAATAAAAAATAAAAAAAAATGGTTAACCCTTTTTTGTGTGGATTGATTCTCATTATTCATATGGTACATATGCATGGATAGGTGCCCTGCTCCAGAGCCGATGTTTTCAGCAGCAAGGATGTTTCAATGATCGAGAAACGAATGATGATGAAATTCCTGACTTTTTGTGTGGACTTTGAAAAGCATGAAGAAGATTACAAAGGTAATACATGTACAAATGTACTTGTATTGAACAGAAGTAGTGTTCATGTATAGTGCATCTTCATTTATCAGTGGGTAATCAAGTGTTTTCAGGTGTTGTAAATTTCTAATTAAACGCGAGGAATTAATATCTGCTTATAATCACGAGAGGCATATCTTGCAGATTTTAAAATCTCTCTTTTTTTTCTAAAAGATGTAAATGAAATGAAACAATGGTAAAAAATTGGTGATCGCAATTTATATTCTTTCGATTTGATGCAAAGTGGTTGAATCGCAGAATTAAGTACTTGCAATAAATAAGGAATCTACAGTATTGAATACATTTGTACTTTGTCATGAATCTTGTAGAATTTATGGAGAAGCCTTATAAGGAGTACTTGGAACATCAGAAACTGTCCAAAAATGTCATCCATTTTATTCAGCATGCAATTTCAATGACAAGTGACTCAACACCTACGCCTGAGGTAAATTTGATATTCAAAAACATGAAAAATACCAGTCATGTATCCTATTTTAAAGAAATTATTAAAGAGAGCATTATTATTGTAGGAAATTGCTGAATAAGTTATCATTGATATTGGAAGAAAACTGTTTTGAAATCATTTAAAATTCTTTACATGTATTATTAATACATGTACCTGTATACATGCATGTAATGCCTTTTGTCACATGATGTCTTGATATGAATGTTGTATCATAACTTTTCAAGGGATTAAAAAAGACACAGAAGTTTTTACATTCTCTTGGTCGCTATGGAAACACTGCTTTTCTGTGGCCATTATATGGGAGTGGTGAAATGCCCCAGAGTTTCTGCAGGTAAGATATTTATTGTCATCAATAAAAGATACACAAGTACATGGATATGTATGCAAGATCCACATAAATTTCTCCACATAAGGTTCCAAATAGTGTGTATCATCTGTGTCTCTTCATGTAAATGTACTACTGCATGTATGTAAACTATGACATTAATCTATCGCAGAATGCATCCTGTGTACCTTTAAACAATAAATGCTTTCTTTGGTGATTCATTTGGGACATGAAGGTAGCAACATTGCAGAAAAAATACTTAACCCGCATTAGCAGGTTATGCAAATTTTTTCTGCAATGATCGCTACCATCATAACCTGCATGAATCATCAAAGAAAACATTTTATTGTTTATATTAACATCTTTCTATTAACTAAATAATAGATTGATTATGAAAAGTTAGTAAAATTCACTAAATTACTGTTAATGTACATAAGTATGTTAGCTAAAAGAAACAGACAGATCGTCTCCTGTGAGACTTTGAGTCTGATATCATCATGATTATATCATGCAGTCCGTAATATTTCCTAGGTCGCTATAAGTTTAGATCAATCGATAATTATGGCGTGTCAATTTCAGACCTGTCAATTTCTTCTCAGTTTCAGCCACTGTAGATTTCGACCAATCGATAAATGGGGCGTGTAGGTTCTGATAGATGTAAATATTTATGTATGGTTGGGTGTACTGTCTGAGGATGTGACTGTATACTAAGATATCTATTATACTACATGTATTACAGAATCTGTGCTGTGTTTGGTGAGATGTATTGTCTGAGGGTATATACAGTACCGGTACATGTTATTGTATTCTGTGACAATAATCTCTCTATTACAGAATGTGTGCTGTATTTGGTGGGGTGTATTGTCCGAGGATATTTACATGTATTCTATTACAATAATCTCTCTATTACAGAATGTGTGCTGTGTTTGGTGGGGTGTATTGTCTAAGAACTCCAGCAGCTTCACTGGTTGTCAACAGTGACAATGTGTAAGTTCTTCAAACTCCCACTCATTGTCCATCTTAACAAGGCAAAGCTATACTCAAGCAAAATGAATAACAATAAATATTAAGTGTTGGGCAAATTCATGAATTAAACAAAATTTAAAGTTTTCCATTCTTAGCCCATATCTTGTACATGTATTCAGATTCTGTAATCGGTTTTAGGTACATGTACATGTATATGTGCATGTTAATATTGCTAGTAACAGATTCTTGAAATGTTCACTGTTATAACTTTAATGTTTTCAGATGTACTGGTGTAGTAATGAAGACTGGAAAGCAAATCAAATGCAAGTAAGTAGAGTACATGTTTGATGATTTGTTATATTAAGTGATAGTTTATCCAGATAAGTAGGTTTAGTTTAAGAAGATGCTATACATGAATTGCCTTAAATATCGTTTTATAGTACGTTTGAAATATTGCTTATTCTTTATTTTTAGGCGTTTAGTGATGGAAAACTCCTATGCTCCTGATTCCTATATTGACAGTGTTTCTAACAGGTATTTTATGTATTCATGTATATTTGTGTATGTAAACTGTGTTTACATGTATTTACCATTAGATACATGTAATAGCATTTATGAGTAAAGCAGGAAAGTTAGGTCTTTGCAATTAGAGTGATGTTATTGCAGTGGAATTAAATGAGATGTTGATCTCCTTGTGTTGCAAGTATGTGAGTGGATCTAACATCTAATTTTAGTTGATAGATTGTCATTCTTATCAGTTTGATTAAATGAAACTGATGTCATATTTTTTTTAGATTAGTCAATCGTGGTATCCTGGTGACGGACAGATCTATTATGGCCGCAGACGATCCTCATCAGGTGGTCTAATATACTTATCTTCACATCAATTTTGTAGGAAAAAACCCAAGATTTAAATTTGAAATATATACCGATATATATCACTAAAAAATCGAAAATCTATACTGTTTGTAAATGAAACTTATCAATACATTGTTGAAAGCAAGAAATCATGATAAACTTCGCATGAGACAAGCTTTCGAGTCATAATGTTTGGTATCTTCTTTGTAGTTATCCCTGCTGAGAATCCCAGACAACAGCGATGAGGAACACCCCACCACCCTCCTGGAGTTACCTGCCGCTTCTATGATGTGTCCAACAGGCTTATGTAAGCACCTGGTCTCATACACTAGTATATACATGTAGATGTACATGTATTACAATGTAACTACATTAATTTGTAAATGTATCTATAGACTTTTGATTTCAAAATAATTTTTATTTAATTAAAGCCACACCTTTTTTTCACTGCTGCATGAAACTAGTAGCATAATTTGAGGCAAGACTTTAGTCAGGTTAAAATAATTTTTTTGCTGATACTTGAAAGAAAATGTTCTTACAAATTCAGAGTTTTAATATTCTGAAAACCACTACATGTACTTTTATTTTTGCAACTCTCTCTCTTTCTTTCTCTCTCTCTCTCTCTCTCTTGATTGTATTTATCATCAATAGAGAGCATTAAATGTTTGAATAATTATATACTCATTGTAATTGTGCGTAGCATGCATCCTTACAAAAAAAAATCGATTTTTTAACAGAGGTTAACTCAAAACAATAACCAATTTACAGTGTTAATTTTTTCATTATGAGACTGCAAATGTTCCCAACCATCTAAACATGTATTCATAATCAATGAAAAGGAGCTAGAAAAAGTTTGTCACATGTGCTAGTTATATAATTTGACAGTTTTCAAGGTGTACATTGTAGGGCCACAAGACCAATAATTCAAATAATTATTTTTTTCAATGTGCTAAATGTGTACATAATTTCTTTTTTTATATCACAGATGTGGTTCACTTGACAAAAGAAGCAAACAATGAAAGCCAATCACCCGAGGAAAGTCTACAGTCAGTGGTAACGAAGCTGTTCAAGGACAGTGACACAGGTGATGAATAACAGTTTGTTGTGATGTAAATTCAATTTGATTTATACATGTCATATTTGTGGTGACTATATATAGTAATGTTTGTATCAGAGATAGAGTTGGATCCAAGATACATGTACATGTATACCATATTTACTGCAGATAGAATATCTATTATTTCAATTGTCTCTCTTTATACATGTTTAAGTTATTGAATATTTTTCATAAAAATGTGTTCATCAATATGTAGATTTTTATCTTTTGATAAAATGTTACCATAAAAAGATGTATGGAATTTTCTTATACTTAGATTCTACTTCTGAGGATGGGAGTCCCCAGATTGTGTGGTCATTATACTTCCAGCAGAAGATAAATGTTGGGGGACAGTCCAGCAGTGCCCCTAGTAACATGATACTGGTACCAGGACCGGGGCCAGAGATTGACATAGACCACGCAGTCACCATTGTAAGTATATACAGAGAGAGACTGTTAATGTGCATAAATAATCAATATTAAAAAATCATATTTGATTTTTGTGTTGAGGTGAAGGTCAGAGCTGGGAATGCATTAAAGTTAAGGTCATTAATGATTCAATGTCAAAGAATCATAAGTTGAGCTAAGTGTTTAAAGGTAAGGTTTTGTCATTAAGAATGTTCTTCTTTTCTTATAAAGGCCAGGAAAATTTTTGAGGAGGTCATGCCAGGAGAGGATTTCCTCCCAAGACCGCCAAACCCAGAGGACATTATCTATGTGGATGAAGAGGAAACTCAGGTTACCCAAGACTCAGAGAAAACTGAGTTCAGCGAAACCTGTCAGGGGTCAGGAGACAATTCCTCACAGACCACACAACCTGACAGCATTGACAATGACCATGCTGATCAAAGCTCGGAAACTAAAGCCACAGATGGCTCGGGTAAAAGTGATGTGCCATCAAATTCTTCAGACATACAGAACAGTGCTGAAGAGATCTCAGAATCAGTTGAAAAATGTGTGATAGAAGAGAAAACGGAACCAGCAACTTCTTAAAACTTTTTAGTGAGAAGTGTTGCACTAAATTTCTTTGTATGATGTGTATATATACCAGTTCTTGTACCTGTACTTTTATTTTGATACACATATTTCATTACTCTTTTTAATAGTAGGTTTATAATACAGAAATATATGTATACCGGTATATGTATTAATATATACAGCTGTACACTAATATTTGTTTTCAGAAATAAGACTGGCACATTTGTGGTGTAAAAGTTATTAAAATTGGCCTTGAAATATGAATTTACATGCATGCAAGTATTAAAAGTGTATGAAGGATTAACTTACGGTACTAATATGTACAAGGCAAAGCTAGAGAACAAGGTCATTTGTATTATATGAAGCTATACTTGAGAATCACACTAGTATGCTTGTGTATTATTGTATGTACAAAATATTAGCATCTTTGAAATATGAATACAAGTAAGCATCTGTATATTGCATGTCTGCGTATTGTTACAGAAAACTTTTTCGGTCATATTTGTATTGAAATTTTTTGCTGCATAGACAAAAATCACCATCTTTGAGTATAAGCAAACTGGTATATAACAACTTGTTAGTTGTTTAAATTTAGTGCATCTACATGTAGTTGTTGTCTGTGCTTGTGTTCTTATGTTTTATGTACAGTATGCATAACATTTGTACAGATACAATATGCATGACTGGCATTTATTTTCCTTCTAAAGTGCTTTCAGTGTACCTTGTTATTTATAAGATATAAAATGCAGTAAATATGTGCAATAAAAGTAATGTGATATTAATTAGCGTAAACTTGATTTGCATTTAAATAGATTTTCAGAATGTACATATATCATTCTTTAAGTGATTTGCCTGTTTTATGGATCATACATCAATAACCTACATTTATTTTTTAAAAAGCACAGAAATAAAGTACATGTCCTGTTTTATCTGTCACAATTTTTTTATTGGACTCTGCAATTTATTACGGTATCTACCTTTTTTATTGTTGGAGCATCTACACTGCTTTTGTAAGGTCTTCAGTTCAATCCCTGGTCAAAACAAACATTTAGTTGGATTGTTAAAGAAGGCAGTTAACTCTCCTTTACCATATCTTCACCAAAAGAAATGAAAGTTGGAAGTTAGTTAAAATTGAAATTAAACATGTGATGATATGATGAGAACACTAGCTCTGCTTAAAGGCAGTTTTTGCTTATAGTGTATACAGGCTCATCCCCTCTCCCACCCTCCCATTCATCCACCTCCCTCTCAATATTTGTAGCAAACTTCAAAACTTTACCAAATCAATTCAGTTAATACACTAGACTGAAGAAACAAAATTGTCTTTCACCAACCCTCACTTATTATGTCCTTATTTGGCAAAAGCTTCATGTACATGGAGCAAATTCAATCCTGTAAAGTTTTTGTTTTTCATAATACAGTACATTTATATACTTGTACATTAGTAACATGGAATTGACTATAGCTATGTAGACCTTATAGACTATGTACCGCTAAATGTACATGTACATGTACTAGTCTTTGGGCTCAAGATCATTATAGTCAGGCATACGCTCCAAATTTTACTGATATTATATTAGGCTTAGTAAAAGTTAGTTCCAGTAAGGGATTTAGTCAAAATATCTCATCTACAATCTTGCTGAGAGTAGGCTGACCGTTAGTTGTACTGTACAACGTACCTGGAAATGTAACAATGATTTAAGATCATGTACTATAAAAGAAATGTTGATCATATATTCAATCTTTTATTACTTTACACATATATGTAGATTAAGTATAAATAAAAAATTCTAATAGATTATTATAATAGATTATAACAAGTAATAATTAAGATGATCAATACACCTACATTTATATCTAACAAGTTCAAATATGTTTCACAACCACAGCAGCTGCAAAAACAATCTTTTGAATAAGAGTTCAAACTTGATACATGTACTTTGTGGAAATAACATCCGAGTTTATCTCAAACATTTTGTTGAGACTGTTGCTGGTCCTCTGTAGGTTGAGTGTACCCATTATATCCTGACATATTCAAGTACTGAGAGGCCAGACTGGAGTAATAGGCATACAGGGTGGAGAGAGACAGGTTTTCTGTGGAGTCATTGTCTGTAGGGGCATGTTTTACTGTCTGACCCTCCGGCCTCTGTGTATTGGGCATTTCCAGCATTGCATCGCCATACTGATGAGAAGAAGAGTTGTGGTCCTCCTCTACATGTGATGGAGGATGTGGCTGGTTGGATAGGTATGGAAGAGAAGTAGCTGTATTGTCCTCCATGTTTTCTGCAGTTTGTGGCTGGGAAGTGGCTAGATAGGGATTTGAGGAAGCGTGGTTATTTTCTAAATTCTGGTCAGGTTGTGTTTGTGATGATGGAATATAGGGATAGGTGGCAGCAACTGAGCTGAGGTCATGTTGGGTTGGATAAACTCCATGATCCACTCCCGATGGATCAACATGATCACTGTATAGAGTCTGAGAGTGCTGATACATCGTTAACGGGAGTTGATGCATTTGGCTTTGAATGTGATGAACCTCTGGAGTTGACATTGATAAATCTTCCGGGAGGGCTGTTGGTAAGGATTTAGCATTGTGATCAGTGGCCATTGGCAACCGCATTTCATTAATGTTCTCTGTTGAAATCATGTCATTGCCTTCATAAGTATTGTATGTTGGAATCTGTGTCTCATTTCTTTCCAAATGGCTTTGATCCACAGGCTCATATGATGCAACAAATGAGCTGTCAAACTCATTCTGGATAATGTCCTCTTTCCATTTCAAAGGATCTTTGTTAATTTTGTGAACAAGAATTAGGTGCTTCCTGATAATTGCTGCATCGCCATAAGATTTGTGGCAAATCTTACAAGTGAATGGCTTCAGTCCCTTGTGAGACCTTTCATGTCTTTGTAGAGCCTGTTTCTGGGTGAAGCCTCTCCCGCATTCCGTACACTTGAATGACTTGTCTCCAGCATGAATCTTTGAGTGTTTCTGTAGTGACGTCCTCTGGTTGAATGATTTGAAGCAAACAGGACACTGGTATGACTTTAAATCTGAATGGATATTTTTGTGATCTCTTAGGGATGATTCACATGAGAATGACTTGTGACACACATCACATGTAAGCCTGGACCCTGTGTGGAGAAGCTGATGTTGCTGTAGAGAGTATTTTCGGGTGAATACCTTTCCACATGTTGCACACAAGAAAGATGCTTTCTTTCCTGCATGTTGAGTTTCTATGTGGTTTTCTAACACTGCCTTTGAAGAAAATGAGCTTTTACATTGTAAGCATTGAAAATTTGGAGGCTGAAAATTACTGCAATGTGTTTTCCTGTGCTTCTCCAAAGTTCTTGCAGTTTTGTAAACTTTTCCACAGACATCACAAATGCTCTGTACGCTTTGGTGGCAAACCATGTGTCTTTTCAAGTGCTGACAACTAGGAAAAACTTTTTCACACAACTGGCATTTTTCAGGTATTGCCAAATGAACCCTTAATCCATGATCCCTTACAGAATTTCTATGGTTACTGGTAAAGTCACATTTGGTGCATTTGAATACTTTCAATGACTTTTCAGGGTGCAGTTCCTTTTCGTTTGCTTGAATTTCATTCATCTTTAACTCTTTTTCATCATCACTATTGATGCTATCTTCACTTTCATATTTGCTCTCCAATTTATCAACAGGTTCTCTTTCAGATGACTCAGTGATGGTCTGTTCACAATGCAACTGACAATCAGCAGTTGTGACCCCTGGCTCATCTTTTGCTTGTTCTTCTTGAAAAATGTCAGTTTTTTGTACAGTTCTTGAAGCGGCTATCTCATTATTTGCGGAACTTTCAGATATTAAGCCGTTCAAGTCTTTGGCATCTAATTTTATTGAGGTGTTCACATCTTTAATTGCCTCACAATGGCCTTTCCTTTGCTCAGTAAGTAATTTCTGTGTCTGTAATCTGCATCCCTTAAACAATCTTTTAGAGGTATTGCTCCTGTTCAGCTTCCTCCACTGCTTTTTCATCAAGAGTCTATGAAGTAAAAGGATTTGACCCCACCTCCCATGGATGGCTGTGGAGTTATTGTGCATGTCCACCATCCGTGTTCCAGTGCGCTTGCAGAGTCTGTTTAGGTATACATCAGCATCAATAACAAATGAAATTCTATCCTTTAAGCTTTGCGAAATTTCTACCCAAACGCTGGTGAATAGATCAGGCATGGTCTGTGTTTAAACTATGGATTTTCGAGTTGATGGCAATTCAACGTTGTTTACATCATAGTACATTTTGTATCTCCAAAGTTAAAGAGTTCCAATTTTGACCCCCCCTCCCCTCCTTTTTTTCAAACATCCTACTTTCATTCATTCAATCTTTATTTCCCCCTTGCGGAGATTTCATGTTGTAAATTACAATATATAAAGAAAATCAGTCAATCGTACAAAAATAGGAAATAATTGTGAAGACAACGTATATACATATATAGTAAGGAAAATATTTATAAATTGTTACATTTGCTCTAAGAATAATAGAGCTCTATTGTAGCATGCTGCTGCACTACATACAAATTTTGCGCAACTGCAGATAAATTTTTTCTTGTTTTCTTTATCAAATAATGTTGTGGGTTCAAATCCCCCGAGCAAAATATAGTATAAAACTTCATCTCTTAGCTGTGAAAGCTCTACATATAAATGGACATCAAAATTATTGATTAAACTGTTGTAAAACGAATCCCTAACAAAAGCTGTGGATGGACACCCCAATGCAGCATGCTGAAATTGGTTGTTGTAAGTGCATTGACATATTCTGCAGTTTTGGTCTATATACATGGGTGGAATGGTCCAGAGTTTCGCTAGTAATCTAATAAATGGAACTTCATCGAATGAAAATTCAAATTTCCAGAGTCTGATAGGAGAGACTGTATTGTGAAAAACTTTAAACATTCGGAAATCTTGGTCATTTTCCGTGCGACTTCTCCATTCCTCAGTATGGTGATTATGAATCGACTTTTTAACTATAGTTTTCCAATCCTTTTTTTCAGGGAAATTGCCAGCTTCAAGAAATAAATGTAAATATTGAAGTAAATTATATTTGGCTAGAATTTCGTAAATATCCTTTAGAAATCCGGAAAATGGTTTGTTGCCGTCCTGTAAAAAGTCACATAATCTAAGTAAGAAAATATTTTTCGTCAGACAGTTAATATCAAGCTTGCACAGTTTTCCAAAAAGGGCTAATTTTCTTTTATCTATTTCCGAAACGATGGGATGTAGTCCAAGCATACTCTCACACATATCTGACCTTGTTGAGATTTTTAGACCTTGGATGTCTTTTATCACGAAATGTTGAAATTTATTTAAAACTTGTAAATCTGTTTGCTTTAAATTGTTCCACAGTTCACATCCATACAATACAGTAGGTAATACTATTTTTTGGTAGAGTCCAACAAGAGTTAGAGGGTTCGTATTATGAGACAGGTCGTTCCGTATTGCGAAGTATGCTTTCCTGCCTTTGTTACAGCTTTCCGTTGTTCGCTCACCAGACTTGAATTGAGAGTGTTGGATAATACCTAAATGTTTGTAGCTATCGTTGATTGAGATGTCCTCCTCTCCTAATTTCCAGGCATGCTGCGTTGGGGGCCTTCCCTTACCAAACCTAACAATTACGCTAGATTTTTGCGCATTAAAGGAAAAGCGCCATAAACATGAATATCTATATGCAACGTTTAGCATCTTTTGTAAGCCCGTCGGACTTAAACATGCAATATCGTCGGCTAATGCTGGGTTTGTTGATTTTACATTGTAAACACCAAAGTTACTGCTTACATTTTCTAAACAATTCAATAAATCATTGATAAACACACAATATAAAAATCCAGACAATACACCTCCTTGACGAACACCTTGTCTAATTTTAAACCATTCAGAAATTGTGCCATTCACAGCTACTGTGCTTTCATTATTGATATGACAATCGTCTATTATTTTCCATATCTTGCCCTTTAATCCCAATTTGTGAAGTTTAACCATGAGCGCTTTTCTCCAAACTGTGTCATAAGCTTTTTTACAATCTAAAAATGCCACATATACAGAACTACCGTGGTCATTGTAATGACATATAGTCTCTTGTAAATTAAAACCTGCGGTAATGCAACTCAAATCCTTCTGAAACCCTTGCTGCTGGGGGTTTGGGAACCTAATTTCGCTAGTTATTACGTCCGAAATTCTATTGTGCAGTATTTTTTCAAAAACCTTTAACAGACACGACAACAATGATACTGGTCGGTAGGGTTTGTTCCCGTTTTGCACACATTTGAAAATTAGGTATCGAAAAAATGTGTGCGAAACGGGAATTTGACCAGGTGAGATAATTGCTTAATTGCTATAGTCTATATCACAGTTCCTGTGTGGGTAACCGACATTCAAATAAATAAAACATACCTACTCGCAATTGATATATATATTTACATTTATTTTATGTTACAATATAACTTGCATAGAAGCACATTTACATAATAATTGTCATCCATGTTCTGGAATTTAATTTTAAACATCGATTTGGTCATCAACAATTTCATTAATTTCTTTAAACAAAAAAGATTATTGCAAAAATGTTGTGTATGTAGTGCTTTTGTTTAACTTCCTGTCTTTAGGAAGTACATTTACACGCTACAAGTTTGAAGAGAAAATATCATATATTAGTATTTATTTATTGCTTTTGCTTACATAAATGGAGGAAATGTGTCTAGTGAAAACGCTGCTTATTATTTTTCATTTATGCTGTAGCTTGAATAATCGAAGAGAATACTATTAGACGAACAAATGTATATGACGATATGATAATAATTAGGCAATTTTATATGCTTCAAAAACTGAAAATATTTTTTCACAAAACCTATCAAATGTAGACCTAATTCACACATTTTCAATCTTCTTCAGTTTGAGGTATACATATCGATTTAATATTTTAATTATTATAATAAATATAATAAATTTGTCGGAATTTATTGAGCTGCTGATTTGAAAATCCAGAAAAGTGACCCGCAATATACTAAAGCGGTGATGTTGATCATAAGATCTACTGTCAAGGCTGCTACTTCGAAGATTGAAATGTTTTGTGATAAAGGTCTGTTTCTTTTCATAATAATCTTTCTGTTGATACCAAACAACCAATTATAAACATGCGATTTACATATTTTGCATCTACAATGTAAGTTGTAAAAAGAGACACGGACTACCCCAAATGACTGTCCGTGTAGTTTTCCCCTTTATCATATAATTTTCCACTGAATCAACTTCCAATTGGCCCGGGACCAGCAATTTTTCCTCAATTCATCGAATTTTATATTTAAAGTAATTGGGCAAAAATGTAAAAGTCAAATCATCTAATCCTTATTTTTCTTATCAGTGAGCGGAAATTTAAGACTAAAAATATTAATTTGATCTTTATTTTATCAAATGAAAAAAATTGTGATAGTTATTAGTCTAAAACACAACAAAATATCTATATTCTTCTTGTTTCATGGCGCTGATCAATGAATGATAAAACACAAGTAAAATGAATGATAAAACACAAGTAAAAATCCAGGTAAAATCTTTGACTGAAAGCAGACTATAATTGCTATCACAACACAATTCACACCTATTGTTCTATACCCAATTATCAAATGTGTGCAAAACGGGAACACACCGTCGGTAGCTATCTGGGGAGTTTTTTGTTTTATTGTCTCCTTTATATATTGGGACAACAATACCTTTTTTCCACTCACTGGGTATCGCCCCGCATTTGATAATTCCATTGAACAATTTGCATAAGTTAAAGATTACTTTATTGCCCCCATATTTTAGATGCTCTGCTTGAATACCATCAATTCCCGGCGCTTTACGCAGTTTAAGGGATTTAACGGCTTGGTCTACTTCCGATACGGAAACGTCGTATTCGAGACGTTTGTCACATTCGTTATCAGATTTAACGTCATCATATAATTTATTTATGTACAGAAAATTTTCTTCGTCATAGATACCATTGTTTTGAGGGGTATATACATTTTCAAAGTACGTTCCAAATAAATCGGACACACTTTGGGGGGTATTTGCAGTTATACCACCGTACTGAATTTCCGGGTACACCCTGCTTTTGCGGGGTCGTTGTTTGCTAATCAGTTTCCAAAACAGTCGAGTGTCGCAGCCGGCTGCGTTATCTATGTCGGTATAGGTTTTCTTGATATACTGCTCCAATGCTAGTGACTGGCATTTACGAAAACGCCTTTTAGCGCGCTTATAGTTAAAGTACGATGTATGATGCATCCCCCGGGGTCTCCCTTCCCTAACCCAAATGCCCCTCATTCTCCGTTCTTGGGCATGAGCTTCCTTGACCTCCCCTGTCCAGTAGGGCTTACAGTGGGGGTTAAATTTAGACCTGGGAACGACAGTATTCGCACTTGCTGTTATACATTTAACGAATGCCATACAGAATTCGTTAATTTCGGGGTGGGTCTCTGGTACATTATTCCCCATTATATTATCTAACTGGTGAGTGACCTCTCTTTCATAGGCTTGTTCTTTCATTTGATATTTTGTGCCATGCTGGAGTTTTGCTAGTAAATTCAATGAGATGATGTTGATTGCTTTGTATATTGTACACAGCCAAAACGGGAAGGTGGTCAGACGTGCTTGAGAACGTCCCTTCGGCAAGGATTTCATAAGAACTGAGTGACATGTACATATGCGCATCTGAGAATACATAATCTAACATAGTTTCTGTACTCGTAAATGTGTGATTACATTTGGGCGCTTTATCATTCCTTAACATATGATTAAGATGGTTTTCTTTTACAAAATTTTTAAGCTCCCTTGATTTGTACAAATTGCATCTTCCGATGTCTACCTCCAAACAACTTGCATTAAAGTCACCAGCTACTACAATATGACCATATCGTGAATAATAATTATAAAAATCTTGTAATATCGACAATTGATCTTTATATGCTTCAATATTGTTTTCTGGGGGAAGGTAAGCCCCTACTATGTACAAGAGTTCGTTGGTGTTAACTTTACATTCTATTGCAACAATTCTAGAAGAATTAACTTCTATTTCTTTAACACTAAACAAGAATGACTTTTTTATCATAATTGATACACCAGATTTCCCATGCAATTCATTACTGATTTGAGATTCACACTTTGTGAATGAAAAATACTTGTTGTCTACACTGTCTAAGTAGTTAGAATACATTTGAGGAAGTTTGTGCTCGCTTAGGATCACAAAATCACAGTCTGTATCACGTAATAGGTTCGCTAGGCACATAGTTGAGGACATTAGCCCTCGCACATTCCATGTCATTAATTTTAGTTGCATAGACAATAATACAAAAAATAGGAAAGAAATCATTGCAATTGCAATAGCTTTTGCTCTGGTTTGGGCTTTATATTTTCTAATAGTTTTCATCGTCATCATCGTGTTCGTCATCGAGTTCTTGTTTGTCACCATCTTCCCGCTCGCTATCGCCTTTCTTCTGGTTTTCGCTATCGATCTTCTCCTTCCATGTTCTTTGATTTAGCCATTTTCGACAGCTCACTCCTTCAGGCCAGAAGTCTCCCGATTCCAGTAACTCTGAGTCCTTAGGCGATACGTTGATTTTGGCCGTCAGGCGTGCCCCCGGGTATCTTGGTTTAAATAGGATAAAGTGAGTTATCTTAACCCCTTTCTTTGATACGTAATTCATAAGCCCTGTTCGCGTGGATCGAGAGCTAATTCCCGCAATATAGTAACGAGCCTTACGCTTGTAGGTCACACCCTCAAAAATATCGGGTTCCGTCTCGTCCCCTGTATGCTCCCCATTGTCACGTGGACGTAAAACACCTTCGTTATTGCTGGACGCCTCTGTTCTTGCTTCGCCCCTGTATTGGGTTTTACTCGACTTGTTCGTGTTTGGGTAGAATACTTGTTCGGTACGGCTATGATCATTTTCTGGAATCATAGGTCCAAACAGCGACTTCTCGGGTTCTGTGGATGTCCCCCTGCATGCCACTGTCTTTTTGGGTTGATCTCTGTGCCCATCGTCCTGGTCTGATTGTTTTTTCGATTTTACCATGATCATTTCAGTAGTATTTGGTTTGTCATTTCGCTTGCTATTGATATGTGTGCCCTCTGGCTTAGCATTTACACTCTCACCGTCGCGAGTGTGATTGTTTGTATGAATAGGCGCAGCGAGGTGGTCCCGACTTATGGGCCTGTCGTCCGTTTTGTTTACGCTTGGTTGGGCACTTGTAGTTTTGTAAGATAACGGTTCTTGCGTAAAATCACTCGTCTGGGACATTCTGCTGTCTGCTTTCTGTGTATTGTTTTCCAAGGGAGAGGGACTTTGGGGGTTTAGGATTTTTAACTTTGATTTTGTGTCGTTTATTTGTTTCTGAAGACTAATACACATAGTTTTGACACTCTAGATAATTCAATTTTAGACTTTTCATAGTTCACCTGATACTCTGTGTAATCAAGACCCTCAAGACGCTTAATGGTCGAGTTGGTATTTTTGCGTGCCGTTTCACAACTAGTTGCATGTGCATTAAACCTGTCCCTTAATTGATCATTTTCAGTTTGCAGCGAGTTGTTTTTTGTTTGTAAATCTGCTATTGTTTTTTTAAAGATCTGAATAGTTTTAGCGCTTTTTGATTGATTGTCTTCAAGTTTTGATACTCTCTCAAGTAAACCCTGAATGGTAGATCGTATTTGAACTATGGTACTCTTTGGGAACTCCGGGGGTTTATTTCTGCATTTATCAAGGACATCCGCTAGGATAGCAGGGGTCTCTCCATTACAGAACATAGTGAGTGCAAAGCAATCTCTGGCATACTTGATAATGCTAGAACAGTTTTTGGTCGTTTTTCGGACCGTCAAATTTCCTGGGGGGCAGTTGTCGATTGATTTAGCTTTACTGCACAGAGAGGTTCGGTAGTCAATAATAAATTTTTTTTTTTTTTTTTTTTTGAAAAATCACAAATAATTTGCGAGGAAAATATTAAATAAATAATTATAGATACCGGTATCATGGAAAAAAGCTTCTTATGCGCAATATATCATGACTTCGGTGTATATACAAACTTCACACGCATTCATCAGTTACCTTTTACGAATAATTTTTGAAATAATGTAGACAATTTGGATACATTTCAATATGATTGTATGAAGTAAAAAAAAGAACTTTATACATATATCTCTTCGTTTTTTAAATTCATTTGTCACTGCGTTTATCTGTCAAAAAATATAAATACAAAAATTTTATTTGATGGAGCAATAATTATAATGATTAAAAGAAATTATTTCTCAAACTTGATATATATAGCGACAGAGTAATAAATTTTATTTACGTTTATAGTTTTAAAACAGTTGAAAAAAAAAACCCTAACCAAATTGTTTATTGCGATCTAAAAATAAAATATCATTTTATAGTACATGTTTAAAGATGGACTTAAATTAGACGTGACAATTTCAGACTAAATACAGGTATATAAAACTATTAGAATGCAATATTATTAATGTTTAAACTACATTGTAGACATGCAGATATTTAGCATTCCTATAAATTTAGCACATCTCCAGCTCTTTTGTTGAAGGAGGTGAAAAACGCCTAATTTCCGCCATTATTTGAAAACCAGTACTTGTTGATACTTGTTTCACTTTGTTTACCAATGATTCGTTGCCTCCAACGATGATTTGATGAATCGGAGGATGTTTCTGTGAGTTCCATTTTCACCCCATCAAAGAAGTCAAGAGGTAAGACACCAAAACCGACATTTCAAACTTATGAAAATGGAAAATATCTCGGATATGCAGCGTCTCTATTTAACCCGAATGTACTCGGTGTAAACAAATCTGAAAAGTCCTAAACATCCAAATCGCAAACCAAATCAAATAAGCACATTCAAATAATATTGGCAAAAATTGTATAGATTAATAGTGAAATTATTTCAAGTACTGCTTGTTTTAGAGTCTGGTACCTTTAAAATATGATAAATGTTTGATATTCTGCAACTCAGATCATATTCTTAAATTAGCTTCTCAATAAGATAATCAGTCGAAAATTTAAGCCTCAACTAAAACAAACAGAAATTAATGATTTGCAAGTCAATATTAAAGTTTTAAGACAGTGCAGTGTTTGCTACTTATGTTGCAAGTGAACAAAATATCTATTTACAAGAGCATTAACTTTTATGAACTATTGGATATATATTTCAGAAATACGCAAAATGTCGAGCGGTAATAAAACTTCAGCACAAGCTCAGCAGAAGTTTACAAATCTACGTAAACGTCTTGATCAGCTGGGATATAGACAAACCCTTGGATTAGAGTCTTTGCCACTTGTGGAGAAGTTATTCGCAGATCTTGTTCACACTACAGAGAGTTTGAAAAATACCAAACTACAACTTGGAAAGACTGAAGTAGAATCAAAGGATGTGGACAGTGCTATTGAACCATACAAGAGTGATAATGCTAAGTTAGTGAAGGAAAACAATGACCTTCATCAACAAATCATCAAACAAAAAGACGAGTCAGACGCCATAGTAAGAGGTAGTCAATTTTATCTTACTCCTACCTACATGTGTACCGGTATATAAATATTGAATAACAGAGAATATCCCAGTATGTTCATTTTCTGTCAATATTAATATTTACATGACAGCAAAACTACTATGATGTTACGATAGCTAGGTTATAATTTTGTTGTGTGTATGCATTTTTTTTATCATGGAACATTTACCGGTACTGTCTTTTTATAATAGTTGACAGATTTTCCTGAAGCATGAATTTAGAAAGAGTGAATTTTTATTTCAGAACTAAAAGCATCTTTAAGAAAACTAGAGCATGAAAATGCTGATTTGATATTTTTGAACAATCAGTATGTACACAAAGTCAAACAACTAGAGAAGGAGTCAAGGGAGAAATCAGACAGAATTCTCAATTTACAGGAGAAAAATTTCCATGCTGTGGTTCAAACACCAGGTAAAATTGCATGCATTGGCAAAGATGTGTTCTCTGCTTGACAGAAAATAATTACTTACATGAATATAAATATTTGGGTAAATTAGGACCTGAGAATTCAGTTACGTATTAGTATATGTACATGTATTTATGTAAATTTTCTGACAGAAACATAATTTGAATTATTTTGTGTGTAAATATTTCATTTGATTATTTATGAATCTGAATCTGGTACCAAAGTTGTCTGCAAAAAAAAAGATAGACTTCTTGTTTTGATCATAAGTATTTCTGCTAAAAGTCAATTACATGACAGATGTATTATTTTTTCCCAGGAGGTAAAAAGAAAAGCATACCATTCCGGCGACAGCGGATGGAGATTGACTGTGCTGTTCCCCCGTCTGAAGGCCCTATGAAGAATGCCTTCATCGCAGCAGATGACCCCTATGTGGCTGACCTTCTCCAGGTGGCGGACAGCAAAATTGCGGAGCTTGAGAAGAAGGTCAATATGGTGTGCGACGAAAAAGAAGTGCTGGACAGGAAGTTGAAGAGCTTCAAGCAACAGGTAGGGTACCAGAGAGAGGAGGTACATGTAGCTTGAATATTGCTTTGTAGAATCACCTTAGTACTGTATACAGGGTTATTTTCGCCCTTTGTTATTTTGCCCTGCTTCACCTGCAAGCAGTTTTGCCCCGTCTTGAATTTGCTCAGACACAGTTTTGTTATCAGAAGGATAATTTGAGACATTGAATTTTGCCCAGTCTTAAATTCATCCGCTGACAACGAGGGCAAAGATTTCCCTGTGTACAGTAACTGTGAATTATTGTAGATAGACTGTACTAACATTTGCTAACTTTTTGTTTGTTTGGTTAGCTGTTAAGTGTAAACAAAATAATGCACCAGGTAGTGTACATGTACAGGCACATGCAGTATTCGTTAACCGTGCTCTAACGGTAATTCTTTTTCTAGTTAAGATGTTTCTGAGCTAAAATTTGATCTTCAAACCCATAATTGAAATGTGTCTTGCAACAACATTTCTTGGATTGAAACAAAATAAACATAGGCATTGCTCAAAAACATTATGAACAGGAAGTAAATTTGAACTGGTATATACTGGTAGATATTTGTATGTACTCATATAATACTAAAACACTATTGCACATTCTTTTGATTGCTGTCATGAGAATATTTATTTTAGTGACGTAAAAACTTTAACATATTCTATACAAATCCTGTAATTGTAACAAATGGTATAAATTAATATTTAATAATGGGTAGTATTTTGATGGTCTTTGCATCCTAGTGAAAATGTTGGGTCAACAACAAGCAGTTTTTTACATATATATTTTGGTGTAATCAAATAACTGTTTGTGCATCCAGAAAGGAAATTCAAAATTAATACACATACTGATATAATTACAGACAATGCATAACTGAAAAGCATAAAGTTTCTAGTCCCAGTTTATGAACTGCATGACATTAATGTAGTGGATTACATTTTGAAGGAAAAAGTGATGAAGACTAGAGCATAACTATTATCCCACAGCTATATAGCAAATCACTGTTGTGTGTGCATTGGGGGAAGGGACAGAGGGAGTCACAAATTTTTTATGATATTCATATGTATACTGAGGGTCATATTTAGCATAATGGCAGAATTTTAAAGCCCTAATGTTGGGTCTATCATACTACTCTCCAAAGGATCTGGCCTCATCAATGGTCAGCTTATAACCAATGGGCAATATGGAACATCTTTTTAAATAGCAATTCTAATAACTTATCATGCTTTTTGGCCCATATATTTTTTAATTTTTAATTTTTGTTTGGTAGTCTTTGAAGGTGATTTTTCATAACATTACCAGTATTTACTTCATATAAGTTTCATTTTGTGATTTAAAAAGAAAATATCATCAATTTAAAAAAAATTCTGAGTAAACCTCCAACTTATATATATGCTGTCATTCAATAGTATAATGCATATGCCAAATTTCATTTTTCTTTATTTTCATAAAATTGATTGCTTTGGGAGAATTAAAAAATAATAATATTGTTTAGAAATAAAATGTTTTAGCTTTATTATAAATACTCCACAAAATAAACTCATAGATAATACCAAAACTATAAATATCTTCAATAATCCTCAATGCACCGTAGTATTTTTGTCACATACTAAATGTGTTAGCGATCAATAATTCTGCAAAACACTGTGACACTGGAAATGAATTAAATTCCAATACATAAGTTTAGCATAAAACTGACAATGGCAATTTAATTCTGTTGTCCTTCCTTTCCTAAACAGCTAGAATTTATCCACCTTGCAAGATTAAATTTGGCTGATTTAGCTTTCCAATACTGAACATGCATACAGGTATAAATTAAATACCGCTACTCAGAGGGTCACCAAAGGGAAATTCGCTGCTATTAAATTCTTTGAATAATATTGATAAATTTACCAATTAGTCAATTAAATTATGAAAATATGGAATAACGATCAAAGATGTTTTTAAATGATTATCACAGTTTTTCAAAAAAAACAAAAAAATATACCCCACAGTTTTGAGGTCTTATTGTGAAAAAAGATTTAAATGCCGGCTTCTAAATTGCCAATCATTGACCTGTTAAGGGAGTATTCATTGAATGGAACAAGCCAGGACTTGACTGGGTTATAGTAACTGTAGTAAATTCTGCCTGAGAGCGGGAACCAAGAGGGTTCTGTATCACTAAGCTGTAAGGGCATTACGTTTACGCCGGGAATATACTGTTTCGGTCCCCAACACAAAACAGGTGAGGATGTGTAGTGTTAAGGAGAATAGCTTCTTTAAAGTACCAATATATGCTGTGAAAAAAATCATATTGTTTTGCTGATCATCTGTATTTTTGAATTGGTAAAATTGAAGTTCAAGTGCTTGAAACGTGTGTGCATGGATGCATTATTTATTAAATGCATTATGGACTACTAACTTTAGAATTGGATATTGTCAATGTCTGAAGCCAGGCCGCCTTTGTCATTGATTATTGAAATTTTTTCTCTCGGTTTTCATTCCCTGGAGATAGCAATTGTCAATATCGGTGCATGTGTCAGGTGTATTATGGGTATATATTATCAGCAAGGAAATGAAGGTCATTCGCTTAATTCTTCACTGATGAAGTTTATGATGTTGTATTGAGATCAGATCATTTATTGCATATTGTTATGTGTGTGGTTGTGTTTGACATTTGACATAAGATTTGTTGTTGTTGTTTTGCTGTTGTTGGACCTAGTGTAACAATGTATATATTCCCATCAGTCAAGAATTGTTCATAATACATGTACCAGTACTTAGTCTAGTAATTATTGTCAATTTTATGTACACAAAGTCAAAATAAGAGGACCTCTTCAGCAAAAATAGATATTCTTTGAGGTATCATGTAAAAATGTATCATATTGAATATTTTTGTTGAATTATTTCTAGAATTCTAAAATGGCTGGTACATAAAAGTTGTATGTGTACATGCATGTCTCTAGATCCGGGATGCCATTTGTGTGGTTACTGTGGTATAATGGTAATGGTTTTCGATTGGTTTGGGGATTGAACTCTGTTTGAACAAATGTCCATCTTTATGACTAGAAGTGTTTAAAGTTGACTTCTCTTCCAAAATGTTTTATGACAATATATGATAAGATTATGAAGGCAAACTTTTAATGGCAGGTGCTTTATTGATTATTTTTTTTTTAGAAACTGTGAAGGTGTTTTAAATTTTCCGTTATGTTGCTCAGAAATCTCAATTCAAATTCTTTATCAAAAAGAGGTCAGATTTCCTTTTCATTGATTTTATGAAATAAATTGAGATCTACTCTCTTTGGTATGCAGAATACATTGAAATGGATTTTTAATGTCAGCATATTTAATTTTGAAAGAATTTCATAATGATTGGATTTGGTTAATTTAATTTCTGTACAGTACATTAAACTTGTCTTTCATATTGAAAGAAGAAGTATTTCTAATCTAGAGGAATTATTTTGAAAACTCATTTTTTTTGGTGAATTGGGAATATTCCTTGTATTCCATTATACACAACATTTCATGCATTGCTTTGATAACTTGATTAAAGTATGGAGACACAAAAAGACCATTTTGGAACTTCTGTACATTTTTATCTTTATCTTTACAAATTACATTGCCTGTTTATATTCATTATCTGGGGTACCAAAAATGTGGATATAGAAAATGATTGGGCATTTGCCTTGTGAATTGACTGTGGTGTACCTATTCAATATATGGCATACATTTAAAGATAAAATCCTGCAGTAGGCATCAAGCTTGGGCATGATTGGGCTCAGGTGAATTAAAATACTGCCATTTTCCCTTTCTGTTTTTCTTCTCTGCGGGTGCATTTGAGAAGGCATTTATAGGTAGGTAATTGTTTTTAATCAGTATATTCATCATATTTTATACGCCTCTGATATGGTTCAACTTTAGCCTTTGCAGTCTCTGGTGTGGAATGACATTTGGTCTTATTGTGTTACTCTGTAAGGGTGTCCGTTACACAGATCGATAATGGCCCTATTGTTAAAGGTGTGAGATTTTGTTTAGATTTGGTATATTGTTTATATATAAAGGACAAATTGTTACACCCAGTTTTTAACTAACGATTAGGAAAAATCTGACAGAATTTTCTTTTGAGGCCTTCATGTATTTTCATGATAAACCAGTCTGAGACATTAAAATTAGTTTCCCATGCCCAAAGAAGTATACCTATAATTTTGAATTGTTGATTGGGACATCTTTTTTTAGGTGATTAGGCATAAGTGATGTTTTTTAGATAAGATTTCTTTGAATGCATATGATAGTGTCAGCAGCTGTCCAGTTGGTTGTCCCATGTAACATATTTATTTACTCTGTGAATGGCAGAATTATTGGCTATCAAGGCAATCACCTGCTTATCTCAACCCAACACAAACTCTGCAAAGTTTAAATCTTCTGAATTTTGCTAGTCTGACTGTTTAAAGGCACACATACAAGCACACCCCCTTCTTGTCTAAAAGCATACAATTACATTGTTTACCCACTAAGTACTTGATATATATGTGTGTAAGTGAACTAGAGGCATTCCCCCCCACAGGATGTCGAGTAAAGTGACCGACACCAGTAGAAAGAAACGGGTCACGAAAAGGTCGCCGTCCAAAAGTTCAGGGGGAGCAACTGATGGATTAAAGAGAGAGGAGAGGAGAAAAAGCAAGCTCCATGTAATGTGTCTAATAAATATAGTTACTTCACAACGCTAACGTGTAAACCCTTTAGATATTATAAAACACTCAGATATAAGTGCTTCTTGCAGACAGTGCATGGGGTTTGTTCACAATTCATATATATCCATGCATGTGGAAAAAAAAATAAAAAAAAAAAATTATAAGATACTTACAAAATTCTTCCTGTGCAAAGCTTGTAGATTTACATTGCTAGCAGATATCTTCATTTAGTATTCAGTGTACATATATTGACATGTATTTGATTTTAATAGTCTGTATAGAAAATTATTTGATTAGCACTGTTTTGGTTGTTTGGTTTCTAGTGCATCAGTTATTCTACATGTTCATTTCTGATCAGGAATTCTTCTATAAAGCTGATCAATCTATCCTTTGTTGATTCACTTTTATTTTATTAATTCATGCATTTACATTGTGTATTTAAAAGCCATAAGCCATATTGTAGTGTGTAGATTTAAAGTTCTCTCTAACTTGAACAGCCTTTTATAAAGAGAATGGTGTCTGGGGAAAAACTTTCATTTACCACATAAAACTTTCCTCTTGTCTCACAAAAACAAAACAAAACTTAATAAAATTCAACATCTTTAATAGAGCTTGAAATTGTTTATACAGTCAAAGAAAATATTCATAATTTATAAATACATTCACTGACTGACCCGATTTTGAATTCTTTTATGCTTAAATATCTATATTTTCTTTGATGTTTGTCAAGTTTATTGACCAACTAATGGTGTGCCTGTGCTTATTCTAGGTTGCCAACCGAGATGAGGAAATAGAACGACTGAACAGAATGTTGGAGGGTGGTAGACCATCGGACGTTGTGGCCCTTGAGGCCCGCAACAGGGCTAACGAGCGCATGATATCTCACCTGAACATCCAGGTAATGTGTGAAAAGTTCCAGTATATCCTCAATAATAATTACAGATACATGCATCAGTTACTTGTACTTCAGTTTGGACTACAAGTCATAAGCTCAGAATTCATGACAATTTCAAAATTTCATGTATCCTCAAGCATCATAGTTGTATGAAGTATGTGACTCTATTTTTTTTTTTTAATTTGAATGCTTTTACTTTTAAAAAGATATGCTAGAATACTGTTTTTTCATTATTTATTTTTGTGGAATTTAGAAGAATACACAGTTTTAAGGAAATTAAACAATGGTCTGACCCAATTGTTTCAACATTTCCTTCAGTGAACATTTGTTGCCTGTCTCACCATCAAAATCCACTTAAATTAGTTGCTCATTAAATTATGATAAAATCATACCAAGCATCTGCACACAATAACAATAAGACTTGCTCAAGTATAGTTTTGATATTTATATAAACATTGTTTTTTGCAGATTGACTTCCTGCAGCAGAAAACTCGTGAACTCGAGAGGAAGTACCAGGATTGCAATGCGATTAAAGAGGAACAGGAAGTGAGTCTGAGTAAGAGTAAAATCACCATCCGAGACCAAGAGGCTCGAATCCAGGAGTTGGAGCTTGATCTCCGAGATGTGGATCGGATGGCCAAGCGGTTGGAGACGGACAAGAACCAAGTGGTCCGCACCGCCGATCGGGAGATGATGGAGGCCAAGGTAGGGTTGTCATGGAGATCAACATATTATTGCAGTAAATGTTCTATAGTATTTGATTGGTTGTTTTAGCCCACTGTTTATATTTAAATTTACATTTTCACCTTGTTTTTGCACTTGTATTAAAAAAATTTTTTTAAAAATATTTTGCAGGATGAACTTGAGAAATCAAGACATGAACTGGAAGATTTAGATCTTACTATTGCTCAATACAAAGCTGTAAGTCAGTTGCAAAATATTTGTTTAAATCATGCTTTGTTTTTCTTCTTGACTTTTATCAAGCTTACTGGTATTAAGCTCTAGATAGTCACATTCATAATGCCAAAATATATTTCTATAAAAGCACTGTATAGCGCTGTTTGGTAATCACATTTATTCTATTGATTAATCAGAAAGAGATATGGGACTGTTTATCAAATCTTTATCAATTGCTACTGTTTATTTTGATACTGTAGGAGAACCAGAGAATGAACAAAGAGATCAGTGAGGTGAAGGCTCAGCTCTCAGTCAAGAACGGCGACCTGCTCCGATTGGAGGAACTACTGGACCGTGTCCAGGAGGACAAGAAACGCCTCAGCAACCGATGTAACAAGATGATGACCAACGGTAAGTAGCGATATTGTAATAAAACAAATTGCTAAAGGAAGGTGTGAAACATCTATGATCCCCTGTTGTGTTCTAAACTGATTGGAAGAAAAAGCCTTTAGTGTCATGTAAAATGAAACTAAGAGTGTTACCTTAATCTTTTGTTTGTCTGCAGAAAAGGAACTTGTTTTGGAAATTGAAAGACTGAAGAGGAAGAATGGCCCTGCAACCACAGTCAACGGCAAGAAACCAAAGTCGGCCACTAAGCTGGATGCATTCATCCGAAGCATCGAGGAGGAGAGGAATTACTACAAGGATCAGACCGAGGCTCTACAGAAGATGCTGAGGGGAGAGATCCCATCCCGTAGTAGAAGTCCCGTCCGATCCCGACCATCCTCTCGCAGTAGTAGTCCCGTCAGAGATGCTGCTAACAAGTCCGATAAAAAGGTATCATTTGGAGAAAAAGATTTAGAATTTAGACAATAATTTGTAAGCTTTCGGATAATTTTGTCTTTTGAGCATGAAATTTGTGATGTTTACTGTAAATTCCTTATTTTAAATGAGTACTAAAATCGGCTTTTCCACTGTTTTGGATCAGATCATGAGAATATAAAATAGCAAACACCAATTTTTTGTTATAATTTCATATAGCTCAAAACTGTCTGAAAAATAAATCAGAAATTTTTAAAATCTGCGAGGACTGCTTCTTACAATTTTATGTGGACATTAATACCTTGCATATAATAAGGAATTTACAGTAATCTGAAGGTCAGATAAAAGCTTCCTGAGGTAATTGAGACTTACACACTGATTTGCTTGCTACTAATTAATTTCATCTTTTGAGCATGGGATTGGTGATATTTCATCTTTATAGGTCATAAGTTTTTTAGCATGGGAATTGACAATTGGTGATTTTGTTTTTACAGACGGTTGCTCAGTATGAGACGATAATTCGTGTGATGGAGGAGGAGAGAGACTACTATAAGAAGGAGTATGAAGTCCTTAAGGCTGTCAGAAAGTCCTCGTCGTCTGCTCGAGCCACTCCTACCAAGGTCGGTCCTAGATTAAATATCTTTGTCTGATTTCATGATGCCATTTTCATTTGAATAAATGGCTAGTAGATGTTTTATTTCAATATTGGAGAAAGCTAGCACCAATTATTCAGATAAAATATTCTGAAAGTTATTTGTTTGTGCAATTTTTGAGTAAAGCAAAATACAGGATAGCACTTGTAGTAAATTTTCTACTGAATTTTAATATTCTTTATACATGTATTGGATCCCTCATTTGCAGAGTTTCACCTCAGATGATCCAGAGCTATCAAAGGTCATCAGAGAAAGAGATGACCTGAAGGCCCTATTGGACAAGTTTGAGAGACACATGGCAGAGGTAGGATAATATTGAAATTTTCATCTTTTTCTGTGACAAGTATCCTAATCCTTGAAAGCCTTTGGAAATTTTTTTTCCAGTTTTTAGCTAATGTTTTCTTATTTAAATTTTTTTTTCTGTGGTCAGTATCCTATTCCTTGAGAACATTTGGAATTTTTTTTTGCATGTTTTAGCTAGTGTTTTATGTTACAGATTCAAGCCAATGTCAAGGTTCTGACTGCAGAGAGAGACAAGCTAAACATTATGTATGAGGAGGTTAGTGTGCTTGAAATGTATTTTTTAGTAATATTAAAAAAATAAGATTTTATAATAATTTTTATTTTCCAAAAGGATGAAAAATTTTGAAAAAGGATTAAATGATGAAGAAACATTTTTTCAATCCTTCTGAAAGTATAAAAATTAAGTTAGGCATAAGTGATACATGTATTAAGTTAAAAATTGCACCTTAATTATTTATACTCTAAATTGCATATAAATTTATTTCTAGACTAAAGACGAGCTCCAGAGAGTAAGGAGGGAGCTTGTGAAATCTCCTAAGTCCCCCAAGACCTCACTGGCTGCCCAGGCCATCCTACGGCGGGTGGAGACGGAGAGAGACGACGCTCTCCAGGACTTACGACGTATGACAACGGAGAGAGACAGCCTCAGAGAGAGGCTGAAAATCGCCACCGAAACCTCCCTCTCTGACAGAGCTAAGCTTGAGCAGAAGATTGAGGATCTCGACTCTGCTCTACATCATGTAAATATTTTTTTTGCAACTCTTCTCTTGTGAATGAATCGTATCTGTTTGATTTTAAACTGTTTAAACATAGTGGAATTTGAAATAGTCAAATTTTTTATCTGTAGAACAAAAATACAAAAAAAGGAAAATAATATGATAATTTTTTTTAAAATACTTAATCATGGATCAATTTGTTTTCTTAAAAATCAAAGGGATAAAAGTAATTTAATGTAAATTTATTATTATATTTTAAGTTAAAGATAATTTGGATAAGATTCCGTCCTAATAATATTTTATAAATTAGCTTCAATACGATGTACATTGTTTGATGAATATTTGATCAGGCCGAGGTGGAGAAGAATGAGATGTCCCTTAGGATCGCCACACTGAGGGAGGACGTGAGGAGCTATGAGGACCAGGTGAAGGAGCAGGCCCTGCGCCTCGGACAGGCTCAGGACAACCAGGCCCAGAGCAGGTCCACGGCAGAGCAGATGAAGTAAGGCTGCTTTCAAAGAATTGATATACAGAATTTAAATTTTCATTGATCAAATACATGTATGCAGAATTTAGGGATGACATTTTGAGGATAATCAAATCATTTATTTGATAAAGATTTATCATTATTGAAACATTACTTAATATTTTGGTAATGTTTTCTTGAATTAACAGTTCACAAAGTTTAAATTATCTGATTCCACAACAATAAAATGAAAAAAATGACTAAAGCATTGATCTCTGATTATCACAGATTGATTGCTGAGGAAACAGAGAAATCTTTGGAGGACTCACAGAAGAGACTGTCCCACAGAGAGAGGGAACTCCACAACCAGGAGGAGCGAGGACTTGCCCTCGAGGAGAAGTGTGGGGAGCTGAAGCGGGCCCTGGAGATAGCCAAGGACGACATCAGTCAGCTCAGGGCTACCATCAACGCCATGGACAGGGAAAAAGACTCTCTGCAGCACACTGTGGACGACAAAACAGAAAAAATTGCCCACCTTAATGAAGATATCTTACACAAGGTAATTGCTGTGGCAGTTTTCTTTAATAAAATATATGATTGATGAATGTATAAAATATTTTGATTAAAGTTTTTATAAGGAGCAACTCAGCTACATGTATCAATGATAGGTAATATTAGATGTCTCTGTAAATTGTAGGAGAAGATGTTGAGTGACCTAAAGATTCGAGTGAGTGAGCTTGAAGCACAGTTAGAGTAAGTATTTATTCTTAAAGTGTTGAATCGTAAATGATAATTTTCATAATTAGTGAATTGATATGCCTTCTTAAAAACAAGAAAATTCATTTTAAAAATACAATTTTGTTTTCAGTTGATGAAATATAAATCTTAACAACACATATTTCCTAATTATTCTGTTATATAGGCATGCTAATGACAACCTTAGCCTGAAGGATCGTGAGCTAAAGAGCATGCGTCGTCAACTAGACAGTACGTCGGAAGACCTGAGTGAATCGAGCAGGAGTAAAGACATCGCGCTGCGGGAGAATCGACGTCTGCAGGACGACCTTTCCGTGATGACCCGAGAGAACCAGAAGTTGAACTCTGAACTCCAAGAGACGCTGGAAGAAAGGGAACAGCTCAAACACCAGGTTCAGGACTACATCATGGAGGTCAAACGCATCGAAGACGTGCTCGCACGGAAGGTCAGTTTAAAAAAAATTGTCCTGTGAACATTATTTGTAACAGTATTAATCTTCCCACCTAAAAAATAATTTTAAATGGGTCATTTCATATGTATTTACATATCTTGTTAGGGTAACAAAAAATATCAAAAATATTTGTATTGCCATATCTTTCTTTGTATATTTAGTTATAAATTCATGCGTTTTTCAGAAAAGAAAAATAAAATGTTTCATTTTTCAAGGAGATTTTCATGACTATCAACTCTTATTCTTTTCATTTTTTTTTTTAATATGTGGTGAACATTAATTTGCAGTGGTTATGAGTTTGTGCATAATTCTTCTGTATTTTCATACAAAAATTAAAGTAAATTACATTCTTTATGTGATATAGTATGTTAATCATGGTTTTTATCAACTGCCATTATTGTGTTACAGGAGAATGAGAGAACGGACCTGTTGGATCAGTACAGGGCTCTGTCCGCTGAGGCCGAACAGTACCAGACCTCAACTCATCAGCTCGAGAGCGAGGGATCCAATCTCAGGCTCGAGCTGATGACCAAGGACTCAGAACTCAGGCGAGCAAGGGACAAGCTTGACAACCTCGAAAGGGAGATTCAGGAGGTAGGACTATTTGTTTGTTGATCTATAGTCAAAGTTCACGCAAGTTTAATACTCATGTTTTCTATCCATGATTCTGGTTCTACTCTTGTTAACTTTATCATAGGTTGAATTTAGTAGAAGGAAAGTTAAGGTATTTTAAACTGTTTTTCAAGTTATCAGTTTAGTTTCCTGTTGTTATTTTATTTCATATTTGATTTCATTTCACACTATTTCTACTTATTTTTCATGAAAATTAATTCAAGACAGATAATACAATGTATATCATTATATTATACTATAAATGCTTTGTATATTAAAACATTGTCACTCGACATGAGATTTGTCCTATGGTTTTAGAAAATCTGTAAGTTAATAGGTTTAAATAAGGCTTAGAATTAGCAAGAGACTGCATCAGTTTAAAGTAATTGATTTTCTTCCTAATCTTGTCTGACTTTTTACCTGTCTTGCTTGCAGCACTTGAATGCAGAGCAGGCCTACGAGTTACAGGTATCCAACCTGACACGCTCTGTCGGTAACTTGGAGGAGGCCATGAGACAGACCGAGGAAGACAAACAGAACCTGCTGGAAGATCTGACAGCGGTCCGTGAACTCTGTGCCAAGCTGGAGGCCACCAAGGAGTCTATACAACGACAATTCACCTCAACCTCACTCGACAAGGAACAGGTGAGGGTTTTTGTGAATTGAGTTATCTCCCTTAAATACTGTATCATCACACTAGATTTATGCTGAATATACGTATATATTATTTGTATTATGAATTTAGTCATGGTATACTAGTTCAACTAATAAAAGTAAATTTGTAAGTACAGTGTTAAAAGATTTTTTTTTTTATTTAGTGAGGATTTTAATATTGCATGTTTTGATGTTCAATTATGATTGATTGCATTCCTAATTTTTGTTTCTTACTAATAAGATTTGAAAGAAAACTTTTTAAATCTATTACATTAATATTGGATTTTTTCTGCCGGATGCTATTCTTCTATAATATTTTGCTGTTTTGTTTCCACCCCCAAAAATTCAATTTCAATATTGTTACATGTATTTAAAAATCATCTATACAAAATTCACAAAAATATAAATAAGATTGTGAAAAAATAATTTACATTTTTGGAATCAAAATGCAAAACATTTGCACCTGCAGAAAAAAAGATATATCTACATGTATATGGATTTATTACCTTTTAAAAATAGAGGGAAATACTGACTGAGCATTATTTCCATTACAGTTATCGAGCCTGATAGATGACATGAAGCAGGAGACAGAGCTGCTGAAGCAACAGCTGGGGAGTGAGCGCAGTAACAGTAAGAACCTGGAGGGGCTGTTACAGAACAACCGCGAGAAGGAGTTCCAGAGCCAGCTCGTGCAGCAGGAGAAGTCCTCCGAGATCCAGATGTTGAAGGACAGGCTGGCACTCAACGAAAGCAAGATGTAAGTCTGTCACTCATTTGAACTGGTTCACAGAATTACCCTATTTTAAACTGGATTTTTTTACGTGGATACTTCTTTTGGTGATAAATTTAGGAAGAATCATCTGGTGCATGAAACATCAACTCTTATTATGAAAAGAAATGTGTTTTCTTAAGATAGTTGTGTAGTCATTAATTTAGAAAACGCCAAAACAAAATCATGAAGGATAAAAATATGATAACTATTTTAGAATAAAAAACGTATGTTAACCCATATGGCAAAGAAACAGCTAATAGGATATTGAACACAATGAGGAAAATCAAACACTTTGAACCTTGACTGTTTAAACTGTTAGTATTTAAAGAAGGTTCCGTCTTTTCATGTACAAGTATAAGAATCTACTTTTGGAGATTGTAACAAATTATTTCATATGGTAATTTCACAAAAAAACTGGTCATGCAAATATACCTCTCATGTTTTTTTTTAATTCAATGACATTACAAAACCAATTCCAAATATTTGAAAGCTCTTTCTCTCATGTAAATATCTTCAATACTTTCAGTCAAAGTCAAGGACGGGAAATTGCATCACTAAGAACTCGCAACGTGGAACTAGAAGGTGACGTTGAGAGGCTTCGGCGGAACTTGACCAGTGAAAAGTTTGAGCGGGAGCGGGCGGTACAGGAACTACGACGTCACAACATCAACCCCCCCATCCCCACAATGGAGTACAGCAGCTACCCAGGCTACAACAGGAGCTTCACTGCCAGAGCTAGGTCAAGGTCGCGATCAAGGTCACCTAGCCCATCAAGGTCAGTTAATAATCTTTTCTTCCTAAATTTTAAAACAGAATACTGTGCTTTCAATCATACATGTATTAGTCATGGCATCAATTTACAAGCTTCTTTTTTTTAAATCCAGTTTTATAAGGGACACAAATTTGTGGACATTGGCTTTAAATTTTGTTAATTTGCCAAACAAGGAAAGAACAAGATACTGTGGAATCATTAGATTTTGTGGTGGCTCAATTTTCATTGAATTCATGGGTACCTCTCATCCACGAATTAACATCCTCCACGAATTAATAAATTGGGGTAATAAAGTAATATTTCCTCTGTGGGTTTAAGAGAATACACGAAATTGCGTCACCACGAACCTGTAAAATTTCAGCAATCCACGAAAATTGGACCCCACGAAAATTAATGATTCCACAGTACAGTATTGACATTATTTGGCTGCAAAATTTACAAAATTTTCAACGTCTTTGTTCGGGTTATTGATGTTGTGCATTGTACTAAGTATGATATTAGCTGAATCCTATAGGCACTAAAATAACGTCATTTTTCGTTATGACATCATTTTTGTTTTGTAATGTGCACTAAATATGGAATGCTTGTTCTGTGCGTTACTATATGATGTTTTATGAGTAGTTTTCATTAAAATTAGACACTTTCACATGCGACAACCACTTTTATTGCTTACATGCAGGCTCATAATTTCATCATTTATTCATACAATTAAAATGGTGTTGGTTGTCACATGTGAAGAATACAAATTTTTTTTAAAATGAATACAGAAAATTATATTTTACCGACGTCAATATTACACTTTTATCTATTGTTATCGACGTCAACAACCCTTTTGATCTCAGTCTCACCTTTACAAAAGGAATATAAAGTGGAAAAGTGAGACTGAGATCAAAAGTGAGCTCGTCTAATTTTATGGTCTCGGGGCCCGATGTATATTTGTAAAAAATTAAGGATTCAAGAATAATACTTTTGTTTTTATTTAGTTATTTTAAACAAACTTAAATATTTATTTCTTTACTTAAGAGAAACTAAACAATTGTACTTTCTCAAAAATAATATATAGTTTTATATTTTGTGTAATTTTAAATTTGATTTTTTTCCTATAATACACTAGATGAAGCCCCGCGGAAGCACAGGAATGAACAGACTTAATATTATGCAATGCTCAATATGTTTTTATTTTTTATTTATTTTTTTTATTTTAACTCAAACCATTGAGTGGAAATAATTGATCAGTAGATAAAGTTCCTTCCTTGATCTTGTCTGAAAGTTTCTGACTTAATCTTTATAAGACACTTTAAACATTTAGATAAAGTTCCTTCCATGATCTTGTCTCAAAATTTTTGACTCCATCTTTCTCAGACAGCTTTAGAAAAAAATGTTTTCCTGTACTTTGGTAAAATGGAAGATGTAAGGTACTTGTATTTAACTGACTCGCTACACCTTGGAATAGTTTCTCAAATCAACAGAAAATTACTTGATTATAAAAGATATAATGTGGTATAATGCATCAGAAGTATATACATGTACATGTATTCATATAGGCGAATATATGTAAAAAAAAAAATTGTTGTTTAAACACTTATAATTTCACAAGTTCAGTGAAATAGGCTGCATGCAGATTTAAACAGTTTGAAACAGGTTATCTCCGGTTCACAAGCCCGAAACTCATGCACAGATACCGGTATGTTTTTACAACACAGATTAACAGCAAATCGACAATTTCTCACGGAAAAATGCATGGTGTCACATTTAAAATTTCGACATTTTGCCAAAAACTGAACAGTTTTCAGTATAAATTTCAAGATGTAAATGTTTAAATCACACATATTAGTTAGACACCATTGGATTTGATAAATTCAAGGCTTTTCAAAATGTTTTGTGCTGTGTATATTTGTAACACGGCATATTTCGGCCAATAACATCCCTTGTTCTTTGTGGTCAATGAATATTGATGAAACCACAAGTAGTTAGGAAATAAATGTAAACTTTTGATAGACAGAGCAAAAGAGTTTTCTTGGAAATCCACTGCTCTTTCATGTTTTGACTAAATATTGAAGTGGCTCAAATTATGGTGATTAATCATTAGACAATCGGATTAGACAATGTTCTTGGAAAAAGTAATATGAAATTGAATGCTATACATTTTTTCACTACCCCCACCCCCCAAAAATAAAATCATATTCCTTATAGAGGTTTTCAATACTTTGATTTCGTTTTAGATACAGAAGTCCGGACACATCCTTCCTGAGTTCCTCAGCCAGAAGAGCTCGGAGTCCGGAGAGAAGCAGCTACCTGGACGATCCATCGGAAACATCCACCAAAGGAATCGGACAGGACGTCTTATGATCCCCACACAGCAGCAAAAACAGCCCCACCAACTTAGTTACCAAAATACTTTAAACAAATGATGCATATTTTTATACATATAGATATAAATGTTCAGTATGCATGTAGACTATTGACAAATACGAGTTGAATAGATCAAATATGAATGTGGTGTGTATGAAATCCACTGCCCGGACAGATTTAGACATCTCCTGTGATATCAGACACAATGGCTCTAGATTTCCTAGCTAATTATATTTTGATGATAACAGAGCAAGAGAAATGAAGATGGCGTAGTCTCTCCTATTGGTGTAGAAGGTCTTTTTTTTAGCACCTAGTTTTTCTTGATATTTTAGATTCGTTACGTCTGTGATATTTCCACATTTATATATTCCATCAGTGCTTTTGGTACTGATGCATTCATGTACTCAATGAATTTGATTATTACTAATTAGCCTCTGATTTGGTTAAATTTTAAGTTTGTTAATGTGCATAATCAGTTATTCTCAACATGAATCTGTTGCAAATTGACTCGGAGAAAGAATTACTCCCTCATTGTTTTGTTATATATCATTGTACTGATGGCAGATACATGTATATATTGAAATGGTGTGCTGGGAAGGCATTCCGATAAGCTTCCATCTTATCTGTTTAGTGTTGATTGCACTGGTATTCGTTTTGAAAAATAAGTTTTATGCTCATTATAAGTCAATGTATTGATGTCAGATTCTCAACATTGATAATTTGTCTTGAAGAAAAATCTGAATTATCTCCCTTAATGACAATAATCTAAGTCCTTTGAAAAAAACATGTTTCCGTCCATTTCATAGATTATCAATATTTTATTATTGCCAGTTTTGTTTGAATTTTTTTATTGATTTTTTTTAGTTAAACATATTCTTTTATGTGTATATTTAATAATTTATTTGCATTTTTTTTCTGTCATTGAATGAATGTATTCTGTAGCAATATCATGCATTTACCACAATATTTAATCCACCTAGGATCAAAATTGGCATTTAGTACAAGCAAATTTATTTCAATAGCGGAAATCAATACACAGGAAAATGTTGACAAATTCAGTCAAATTATATCACCTACATCTCGGAAGTAATGATACTATTCTTCATTTTGGTTTCGAAGAGTGTTGATTTTTTTCTTTCTCTCTCTCTCTCTCTTTCTGTTTGTGTTTTTTTTAAGGGTAAACAAATACTGCATTGTGTCAAAAGTAAATTTGATGGCAGAGTTTGTGACTAAGTATGTTTATACTTTGGACTCTGCTCATAGCTTAGCCTTGTCGGGTGCAAGATCTATAAAAGACAAGCTGACCGAGTTTATTTTGTATTTATAAGTGCATGTCAAAGAGTTTACGTATCACAATGCATGTGTTTGTTAGTCAGTCTGATTTAACACAAATTGTTTCTTTTCTTTCAGTACTAAATAATTTATGAATATTATCATAAAACATGTATTTACAAAAATAAATTATTTACAAAGAAAAAAGAACTTTTCCTCTATTTATTATTTTTTTTAGTACATGTTTATTCAAAATTAGCAAGATGAGGATTATTAATTGTTTGAGATATCTGAATTATTCAACATGTTCATTCTTCCAATAAAAAAGAAGCTTATTCTAGATTGTGATATTTACATAGAGGAAGGGGTGGGGTATAAACATGTGCTCTAAGCATATGGTTACTGAGTAGTTTGTATAGAAGTAAATGGTCTGAACATATTTTTAATTTATTGGTTTTTCAACACAAGTTCTTAGAACTTATAAGAATCTCCTCCAAATAGATTACGTTTCAATTTTCATAAAACATGGTACATTTGTATTAAGTAGAAATTCAGTACATTAATGTAAATCTATTATAATTTGTTAACAATTTCTGCCTACCATATTGCATTTTTTTTTTCGGTCTTTGTTGCGTAGATTTATTAGTACTTCATGCATATGGTATCCCACTTAGTAGGAGTGTGCTATACATTTTTTTTTCTCTTCTGCAAACAGCAGCACGCGCGACCGTCATCAAATCCGGCTAATTTATGAGACATTTAATAGAGACGAAACTCATGATTTTGTCATTTGCTGATATGTTGTATGAATATATCAAAAATACATATATAGGCCCCTGGTAAAGAAAATATTGGCCAGTCGCGAGCGAACTGATGTTTGTAGCAGTAATTATGCATGCATCGACTCGAGTTCGTTTATGTTTATTCAGATTTTGCTATTAGTGCTTCATTGTATACTAGTACTATATAATATCAAGAGTAAATATCGCCAAAACTAGGTTTTAATATTTATGGATGTGGAAATTAATATCTTGTTTACCGAGTTCTCAGATAAGGGACATCTAAAGTGAACTTTTCAAGTTTTAAGCACTCGTACTTTAAAGCTGATAAGAGGCTGGGGCGTGATAAACGAAAGTGTTTGAAACGACAACACAATGGAGGTATGTAGAATTTTTTTGCTACGAACAAATTCCTCTAAACATTCTTTTTCTTTTGCTTAAAAGGATATTGACTATTTTCACATTATTATTTTCTTACGCCTTTGGAGTTTTGATATTCTATGTGCATATATTATTTGGATTGTCTATAGAAATAACCTTTGTTGTAATTTATACAAAGAACATCATTTCGCAATTGATTAAGTTATTTAGATCATATTTTCCCCGTCATCTCATTTTTGTGGTGAGACTCTCCATGGAAAGAACAGAAAAAATTGAAGTTTGAAAGACCTACGCTATTTCTCAAAATTAACCGTCATGACTTAATCGATCTATCCTTATTTTACAGCAAAAATTTGCTTTTAACTGAAGTAGTATTTGAAGTATACAATTAAAGAGTAATTTGTATTATCAGTAATTCTAGTAAACGCAAAGATTTGTTGATTTTTGTAGAGTTATAGCTTCCATTCTAATATTTAAAAAAAAAAATTACTTTTTTTTTTAATTTGAAGATCTTTCGTTTGAGTCTCTCTCTCTCTCTCTCTCTCTCTCTCTCTCTCTCTCTCTCTCTCTCTCTCTCTCTCTCTCTCTCTCTCTCTCTCTCTCTCAAACACTTCCCCTTGTTCACATAAATAACAAGCAACTTGATTCTCTTTTCTATATAATTGCTTTTAAAGATCTTATCCGATTTTTTTCCTCTCAATTGATTAATGAATAGAGGAAATGTGATATAAAGGAGACCGACACAATATTCTGTTTACATATATAGATTCTAAAAATCCCCCCAAGGCTTGTCAATATAACTTCTCCAGTAAGTGAGGTTTAAGACAAAGACATGGGATAATACTGGACATTGCACATAAATTAACCTCTCTTTCTCTCTGTCGTGGATTTATTGGCAATCTGTATCTAGGATAGATAGATGTAAGCAAATCCTTTAGGTCAACAAATTCCGCCGATTCACGCCGCAAATAGGTGGTATGTATACCTTGTTTGTCTTATTTTAACTGTATATACATGTACATGTATACCGTATCTGTGTCAAACCTCTTTCAAATATTTTAGAAGTATACATTTCTGCATTTGTGCGTGATGATAATTGTTTCTTCATTTTTCATAGTTTCCAACGGGTCAAGTTTTGGTTGGTTGGGGGTGGGGGGTGGGGGATTCGTATGAATGTCGTTTTTGTTAAATCAACCATTCCTTGACATGCAATGGAATAGAAATACGTTTCAATGACAACATTGAAATGCACACAGGAAATATTTCAGTTGACAAGTGTATGAAATTCACTCTGGGTATATGTGTCAATGGAAAATTGTATGAAATGTACACACCGGGTATTTCAAAAATTGTCAATGACAGCTGCATGAAATGCACGGTGTGTCAGCTACATGACATACACCGATATGTACACACATACACATTATCTAATCTGCATCCGTTTCAGATCCTCTAAGAGCTAGACATTAATAGGTTGGTTTTGACATTAACATGTAGGTTAACGGTCGTAAGTTTAACATGTATCTAATTCTTAAATATCATAGCATATATGTATATTTCCAGTTTACCAGACCGTTTGTTGGGGATGGTGGAGGTCAACACCCCCCCCCCCCCACACACACACACACATACATACCCTCGTTTTTATGTCCCCCTCATCTGCTGTCGTGTCTTCTCAAAAGAATTTTGACAGGACGTAAAACAATCAGTCAAAATGAGTATAACGTAAAGGTATCCACAAACACAATCCTCCTCTTTCCTGCCCCCCCCCCCCCCCCCTTCCTCGCTATTGTGGTTTGTGAGCTGTCCTAGTCTTTTTCTTAATACCAAATGTACGTTGTGAAAACGGTATTCGAAATATCATCCATTCTTAGAATTGTGATATGAAATATATCAATACCACCCATGATGTTGTTTTCTATTTTTTATGATCTTTACCATTCACGGATTCTTTTGGGAGAAAAAAAACCCAGTGGGTCTAAGAACATAATAACAGCCTTTCACTGTCGCTTACCTTGTTTTATTTGACATCGCACTAATGGACCCTGTTAAGTGATTTTAAAAACATTTCCTCTGCGATGTCAGCGCAGTTATTTACGACATTTATGGATTTATCAACATTTTAAAACTGAAGTACATTTCCTAGATCAACAAAAAGTGATATAGACAGGTTTTAGTTTCAATTAAAGGATTAAGTGTCACTGCACTGCAACCCCAACCTCACTGAAAATAAACAAGAAAATGAACACGTACATGTATTAATTTACGTGGTAAAAACGTTGACATTATATAAATAGTGCCTGTTTTGGAGGGTAACTGTTGGAATTGACACCCCGAGAAAACCATTGTCAACAGATGCGAAGCGGAGGTTGACAATGGTTTTTGAGGGGTGTCAATTTCAACAGTTACCCTCCTAAACAGGCACTATTTATTTTATTATACTGAATGTCTTTATTTTAAAGAAAATTTTATTGCTTTCATACAGAAATAAAGTGAATTCTACGGCAAACCGTACGCGCATAATTTACGCGCATGTAACAATTTGTTGTGTTACCCGTTGCCAAGTGTCTAATAGAACGGATTTCCAACTGCGTCTAAACCAATCAGATTTCAGTATTTAACATGAAAGTATAATAAAATATAATATCATTCGCGGATCCAAACTCCCAATCCCTGAAAAATTTAAACTTTAAACAAATTATTTTGACTTCATTAGATTAACAAAATAAAGTTATCAAAATAACCCTTGAACATCCCCCCCTCCCCCTTTAACTTTATCCCTCAGACCCCCACCCACCTCAAAAATCTTTTTATATATCCGCGCATAAAATGAGGACGAATTCCGTCAATCCTCTTCGTTTGAAATACCGGTTTTATTCTATAGATATAGATTAAGGTAAATCAGAGGGTTTTTTAAAATTGATATTTCTGTAGTACATGACAGAATTAGATCTAAAAAAAAAAAAAGAACACCAACACAGTTCGTCGAACTCATTCGTTGTTTTTCGATAAATTAAGGTAAATAAATTTTAATACTGTGATTTTATCTATAAAGATTATTCTTTTTGTAATAGAAAAGCAATCCCTACAACAATATAGCATGTTATTTTCATAATACATGTAATATGTAATTTTCGTTTTTAGCTCTTTTATATCTTATTTTCATGTCACACGTAGTCTTATGTTAAAGGTTTGCCTTTTTTATTTTTTTAAGACAGATAGATTTCGGTCATATCACGAAATCATTGAAGAAAACTTCAATATAAGCGTGTTAATGATGTTTATTTCTACGGGCATTTCAAGTGATATATGAATTTGTTCTTTTTAATACACCCATGTGTAGAATTACGTAACAGGCAAGTTAAAAAAGGCAAGTGCATACTTAAACTCAGTGAAACTATATAGAAACCCCAGACGTGAAACGACTTTGCACCCATAACTTCATTCTCTTATTTATTTTTCTTAAATTATACGCCTGTGATGATTTAAAAGGGCGATAAAGAAATTGGAAAAAAAAAATAAAAGAACTGCAAACCGGTATATAGCAATTTTCATCCACAGGATATAAGTATCGAAAACCGGTATGAAACAGTTTTTTCTTCTTTGATGGGATAGGGGAATATTTATGGAACTTTATAGGTAATTCTTGTACTGTTTATTTACGTTAATATGTAATATATAAAATCTCATCATTTTCTGTCTCTTTCGTGTATAAATCACCGGTATGCATTACCTATGTAGACAGTCGTAATCATTCTTTCTATGGGGGATAGGGCTTTCAAATAAACAGTGACGGTCTCTGTTGCACCTTGATAACCATCTATCGTGGTGGATTGCCTACCTGGCGATTGATGGATGATAATATTTTAGGCAAACGTTGGCCGACGTTAATTCTCGTGTATAAAAATCCATGTTAAATTAGTCTTGTTTTTAGATCATTGACATAAACATGGAGGTAAGGTTTCTCTTTTTCTCGTGCTTAAAATCTCTCTCTCTCTCTCTCTCTCTCTCTCTCTCTCTCTCTCTCTCTCTCTCTCTCTCTCTCTCTCTCTCTCTCTCTCTCTCTCTCTCTCTCTCTCTCTGTTATATGCGTTGTATTGTTAGATTTGGACACAATCAAGTTTTCCCAGTTTTACACCCATCATTTGAAGCATTACATACTTTCAAATTTGCTATTATGATTGAGAAGATTGTGTTGACAAGGGCACTGGGCAAAAGTCAACATTCTTAATTTTTTTGAAAACTCTCCTCCTGTTTTAACTTTAACACATACTTTTCACAATATTAGTTGTAGAGTTATACCAAAAGTCATTTAAATATGCAAATAATTAAAACAGGTACAACTGATATACATTTCGAAATTCAATTTAATTGTTATTTCTAAAGAATACTTTCTAATTGAAAAATAAATTAGAAACGTTCAAGATTTCTTTATGAGCAATTGCACTTTGGAAAACAGGAAGCATAATGCTTATGTAGTCCTTATTATCAAGATTGTCAATGATATATTGTTTGTCAGTCTGTTTCTGATACCGATATTAATGTCAACACAAATATATTTTTGCCACGAGGTATATCCCCAGACTACCAGGTGAATATATGGTAGGTATACATATCGTGACGGTCTGGATTTCAAATGTCAGCTATTTTTTTCTAATCATATAGACATAGTTTTCACTGATTTAAAATTAAATGAAAAGTTAAAAATGAGTTCATGAACATATGAATAATATTTTTCATTTAAAAAGAAATAAGATCTAGAATAGCCTAAGGATAATTTAAATTATTATTAATTATACACATGTTTGAGAGAATATATGTGCGTATTAAACGGGCACATGCCACAAAAGTTAACAAAATTGTTCTGTTCGATTCCTGGGGCTGTTTTTCACAGGTTTTCAAAAATCAAATGAAAATTTAACCAATTATGTCGAACTGTTGTTAATTCGGTCAGTCGAAGTCATCGTTTCTTTTATGCTTAACATACCTTTTGGCTCCATGCAATTTGTGTTACGTAATTATGTAATTAATCTTTAATTGTTAAGCCAATTGATTTACCTGTTATAAAGTAGTGATGAGTTCTGTCTAATTGAATCAACTCTATATTGTTTGAGTAGCTATGTTCTAGTATATTTGACTGACATCATGGGATTTGTAAATTAGCAGCTGTGTTCCCTTAAGTTGGTCTGCAGTCCTAAATAATGAAATTTTGAGAAGAATAAAGAAAACTGTAAGTAGATCATTTTCAACTCCATAAGACTGAGATATTGACAAAACAATATTAATTTATTCTTTTAGTCTAAACAGAATAAGGTGCCTGTACAGGTATAAAGGCAGACCAATAACAAAGTAAGAGTAATTACACGAACAGAAATTCAATGCATGCGTGGTCTGATGAAAAAAGGTATACATAAAAAAAGGTAAAGGTTCATTTGTTTAAATTATGCAAAAATAAATAAAATATATAAATAAGAAAACCATTTAATATGCAAATAGGAAGAGATCAAAATAGTTTAAAGCGCTATTGTTTCATTGAAAGCGACAATAGTATTCACCCTGAAGGCATTCCAGGGGATTACTCATCTAAACTTTTTTCTCTTTCTTTCTTTCTTTTAATTCTGTCAAGGTTAACTCTATTTTATTGCGGTCGATTGCAGTGCATGATTCAAAATATAATGCGAGCAGTTTTAAAAATTGTCGTGCAAATTCGTGTAACTACTAGTATTAACGTTGTATTCTGCAAACCAGACACGCTTTAAATAATGGATCTTTAGATATCATAGATTAAATCAGCCAATTGCAGACAAAATGTCATGGGAATGGATGGTTTTACATGCATACAACTAAACACACATGTACATCACTCTGCACTTATATGAAAAAATTGGGACACAGTCTAAATAAACTTCAACCAAAATAAAAAGTGGAATGTTAAACACTGACATTTCTCATTGTTCAGGCAAACAATATTAATTTCATAGTCGCAATGTTTGCTTTTTATAATAAAATAGTCATTTCATGAGAAAAAAACTAGGGCAGCTATGATATGCTAGCTACAACGGCTAAGTTAGAATATGGTATCAGTTTAATTGATACCCGTTTCCATTGGCAAATCGGTACTTTGTTTATGCAGAAAATGTAAACAAATAAACACATAAAACAAACGGTGATTCAATAAGGTACACGTTTTATGACTTTGCAAGGGTTATAAAGTCCCTGACAGCATTTCGAAGTTTTTTTTGTTTTTTTTTTTTTACATTTTACATACATATTTAGTATACTAGCCAGCAACATTCAAGACTCTGTGAAAATGGAAAAAATATATTTAAAATCGTCGTTGAAGCTAACCGATCAAGTGATGTTTCATGGTGTTATGTCGTTAGTTTATTTAATCTTATAAGAGATTTTATAACCACCCTAAAATCAAATCATAACCCGAGGTCAGGTTAAACATCTATTTATATCACCCTAAACCCGACCTTTAAATGAGAACGATTTCCGCTGCACAAAATAGTTGAATGGGCGTTACTTGTTATGTACCCGTAACTCCCCAAAACAGGAAGGAGGTGGTCGTGTACAATCCTTAGTCTATGAAATTCTAACAGGTTTGCGATTCTGTGTTTCTGTTTTTGAACCTCAGGTGCGTTATTTTAGAATTCGTTAATGAATCTTGTAGTCATCTTCAGAGTGGGCAGATAAGGTTACCTATTTGTTCTATAGGAGAAGCCATAGACCTCGAGTTATGGAATGCTTGTTTACCTTATCTGTGCCCTACCTCTTGACTCGCCCACGGGTTTCGTAGCTTAAAAGAAAACCCTCTGTTTTCTTGATAGATTATTAAAAAAAGAAGACGCACTGAGAGTCCTATCGTTATCATTAGTTTGCAAACGTATGAATGAATAATTTGTTTTTCTGTTTCAGGTAAATCAGTCATTCGACCATGTCGGGGTTTTTCCGCGCACTGAGGCGTGTCGCCAGTCGAATGTCACTCAGACGTAAGAAAAAACGTCGACCCAACTTAAAACGGACTTTGGAACAAGAACCAAAGGAAGAAATTAAACCCAACGCTCAGTCCAGCATAGAAGCAGACGACAAGCTTGATTTTTCAATTTCAGTAGACGTTTACAGAGAAAGACCAATCGACGTCACTGACGCTAACGGAAGCGTCGCAAAACCAGACAAAAACATGGCGGACAAGACGAAATCGTCTGACGATACGTCTTCGTTATCTTCTGACTCGGACGAGAAAAAGACCCCGACCACAAAGTCGAAGAACATATTTAGAATGAAAGTAAAAGAAAAAGTTTTGAAGAAACAATTTGACGAGTGTGACCCGGAAGTGTGCGTGGACATGCTGAAATCCCCGACCGTCAAGGCGTTCACAGCCCTCAAAAACAAACTGAAGAAGTCGGACAAGGTCTGGGTGCAGGGCTTTCTGGACGCTGGCGGGCTCGATGTGTTGTTGGACGCTGTTGACATCATCGGGAGCCGACGCGTCACGAACCTGTCGGAGGCACTGAAGATGTTGGAGTGCGTCTCGTGCGTCACCAAACTGGTCAACTCCAAGAGTGGGCTCTCTTTCTTGGTCACCCATGGCAGTTATACCCAAAAGTTGGTCAAGGGTAAGACAAGTTTGTTTTTTTTCTTGTCAAACTAGGATACCATATATTTACACATATAGTTGAGTAGACGAAGTAGCATATCAAGGTATTGACTGGGATTGGAAATGTAAAAGTGACAGTTGCATAAATACATGTACATGTAAACGGAATATTTTGACATACACTCTGCTATCTAACAATGGTATTAACTGCATCGCTTGCAGTTTCTATAGAATAACGAAGTGTTTATACATCGCTGCTCACATCTAAAGTTCTTCATCCTTTCCAACCGAGACAGACGAACCTATTGGTCACTGCGTGAGAAATCACGACGAGTTATAAGATTACCTCGTATTAAATGGAGAACATAGAGAAACAATCGATAATATTAAGCTGTAGAATTGTAAGGTTAACATTCCGTCCCGAAATGTCCTGAGTCAATTGACTCGGACAGACATGTATCTTGATCAGTTTTATATTGTGTGTATTTGTAAGCTGTTGTTTGTCTACAATGTATTCGAGAATATGTTTCACATATATTGGAGGAGTCAACTTATCCTAAAAAGGGTATAATTTTTATTTTCAATTAAGATTGAATGTATAGAAAATATCCGCATCCCTAAAATAAACACACACAAAAACCCACACAAAACCCAATAAAATGAACAAGCCCTCAACCTCCACTACAGTCTGATTAAAACCACCGCCTTCTCGATGACTGTAGGCGAACGGGGAGAAGGGGGGGGGGGTAATCAGACTGCCTCCACCGTGGAAGTAGACGAAGTTTGATGTATGCATACTGCAAACCAACTTTTATTCGCGTGCGATAAATATTCGCGAGGTTTGCGAGGACCTCAACGTGGTGAATATTTCCCGCCGCGAACCAGTTGTTATTATATATTGTTATACTTTCATGTTAAATACTGAAATCTGATTGGTTAAGACGCAGTTAATAATATTTACTATTACCCTCAGCGTTAGTAACGCACTTAGCAACGGGTAACATTAAAAAATGTTACATGCGCGAACATTATGCGCGTACGGTTCGCTGTAGAATTCACGTTATTCCTATATAAAAGCAGTAAAATTTTCTTAAAAATTTTAAAAAAGACATTCAGTATAACAAAATAAATAGTGCCTGTTTGGGAGGATAACAGTTGAAATTGACACCCCTCGAAAACCATTGTCAACCTCCGCTTCGCGTCGGTTGACAATGGTTTTCTCGGGGTGTCAATTTCAACTGTTACCCTCCCAAACAGGCACTATTTATATAGTTGTCATAACAAAGTGGGTCTGGACAAGGCTTGGTCGCGAACAATAGTCGTCGCGAACCAGTTTATAATAAATAAATCGCGAAATAAGATCATCGCGAATAAAAGTTGGTTTACATTATCCTACATATTTCTAGATATGATAACTGTCCATATTTGAATTATTTAAATTAAATTCAAACAGAGATGTGGAATAAGAGCTATTGACTTTGGTTACTTCCGGTCTATACTTTACTTCTGGAGCCTAAGATGACGGCGAATCGGTTGATCTTATAGCATAGGTTGCAAAAACTTTAATACTGTGATATAGATGGATAGCACACATGTAGCGATAGGTTTGTCAAAAATGGATTTCAGTGCGGTCTGTCACTTAACTTTAATGGCCCGCTGCTTTCTACAAAAAAAAAAAACAAAACAAAACAAAACCAAAAAATAAATAAATAAATAAATCCCCCCCCCTAAAAAACCCCCCAACAACCCAGTAGCAACTCTTCTTTCGCAAGGAAACACCAGTTTTATTTCATCCAACAATTTTGTACATCTTTAGATGATAAAGAGGTAATGCACATTGATCAATTTTATTTACGATAAAATGCATCTAAACGATTAATATTCTTGAATGGACGTAAAAAGTCCTTAAAAAAAGGAAGAAGAAAAAACCGACTTTTATTACAACTAACGCTACCTGTTTCAAATTGTTTATTAAAAGCAAAATGGTTCATTAAATCAGAACTAAAACACACACAAACACAATATGGGTATAAGTGTTCCAGCCGGTATATTACGAAGATTTTTTTCATAAATGGTGCTTGCTCTTGTCTGTAATATTCATGATACATGTATTAGTTTGGTCCAGATTGAACTTTTTACGTGGGAGACTCCATATTTGGGATCGAACTTGCAACTCAAATAACATTTTCCAAAACCTTGCAATATTTACACAAAACCAGACCTTTTTATTGATTGAAGATTTAAACGTTAGAATTTGTGTAAGTCTATAAATTTGGCTAAGCTACATTGTGTGAGTTTACGAGTTCACTTATTAGATAAGTGTGTTCACAGCTTGTAAAATCGTGTAGCGTTTCACGAGATAAACACCAACTGCAAAATTTATTGTTCTTTGGTCTGAAACAATACCAATTGATTCATATATCAACACCAGATGTGGAGAAGATCACATCTAATATTTCACCAGATCTCTTTCCCTTCTCCCAATGTGAGTAAATCGTCAATTACAACATACATGAGAAGTCTAGAAAGTTCTCGAGCTCTCTAATCGTTGCTAAGACTGTGTCATGCGCATTACATGTAATTTTAATTTGCAGACCGTATCACAGGCACTTGTTTCTGAGAATTTTTTTTACCCTATAGCACGTGTTATTATACTAAAGGGTAATTTTTTTTCTCAGAAACAAGTGCCTGTGGACCGTATCCCCGTATTTTATTGGGCTGCAAAATAAAAAAAATTCATATCTTGTTACCTTTAATTGAATTTTACATCGTAAATATCCACATCAGTATCATAATAAAAATCGTGGAATTTCGCTATAATTTGTCTGGCGAAGGGCCATTTTACAGTCGAACAAATATTGAAATAATAACGAGCCCCCACCCCTTCCAGCCAACTTTTTAAACTTGATGATTGAGAGAGGCGGATATGTCTTTATATAGCTAGCCCTAATTCAGTAAATAACGTGTTATTTAATGATTAATAAAAAATAATAACCCTTTACTTGTTCATTATTCTCACACCTAACCAGCATTATTAATTAAGCATATCAATTTGTTACGATGTTGTCTTTTCAATTCCAAAATACGCAATGTGCAGTGAAGTGCAAACAGACAGTGCTGAATTGTTTATCGATTGCTTAACCAACTGCATGCTTGAAGCATCCGAAGGCAGGTGTCAGAAAAAGCCTTTAATAAGCCAGATTTGAGAAAGTAAAAAAATGTTGACACATCTGAGGTTTTTTATTGCAAAATGAAGCTAAATTTGTACATGCGATGTTCATAGCGAATTTCGCTAGTTTTCTTACTTCTGATCATGGACTAGAGCCATGCCTTGCCTCTTGAGAAAAGTGATTTGCGAGGCAATTTTTCCTTTCGTTAGCATTTTGTAGACACAAATGCTGGGATGAGTAGAAATTGTCTGTGGCCCTAGAGCTATTCTGCCACAGTAACAGTTTATGATGAATACAGTGTGTTTTTAATTGCATGAATAATTTAATATCGTCATGAAGAAATTGGCAACCTCTGGAGACATCTTTGCAGCTGCAAATGAAATAGAAATTTGTGTACGTACATTACATGAAAAATTAATTTCTTATGGGTGCATTTTATAATGCAGACGAAATCTTGCAACCAGACATATGTATCATTTACCATATAGTAATTGCATTTTAAAAAAAAAATCTTTGAAGCCATAATATATCATTTTTTATAAACGAAATAGAAATATGGCACCGTTTGCATTTTATATAAACATCAGTAAAACAAGTTCTTGAGCCATTTCCTCTAAACGTTGGCAACTATAATTATTTGTTTCTATCGGAATATCACCTCCATCCAGATAAAGTCGTTACATGAGAATAATCCAAATCCTATTCAAGGACTGCACCCAGTGCTATTATAGAAGATCTTAGATCAATTACGGCGACAGTCAACCCAGGGTCTTGCCGATATGTACGTAGCTTATGAGACTTGCTTTTAGATTCCAAAGATTTTGAAATAGTGAATGAAGTATCCGTCGTTTTGCCCCCGAATCGATACAAAACTGCTGGGTTTCGACGTGTGAATACATCAGCATTACTATATATATGGACTCGCGCACCTGAAAACACGAGTGGACTCTATGCCGCGGCACCAGGAAGCGCTTCCTGGAAATTTATCATGGAGAATTCCGGGTACGTGTCCGATGTGGACTCGGAGGAAACCCCTCACAAAAGCAGGTGCAAAAGGTGTAGCTCCGATACCAACCTGGCAGACATCGTTAACGATCTGTCTTTGACCAATTCTTGTGTTTTTCTTCTACGTCGTCCTTCTGTGGTGAATTTTTGTCGTCTTCGAAAAAAGCTTGATAGCGACGACAAAAGGTGGATCTTGGATTTTCTGAGGCGAGATGGCCTGGATTTGCTGTTTGAATGTCTTGGGGATTTGGCAAAGTACACCAGTAATTTTTCCAACCTTGTACTCCGGATTGAGTGCATTATGTGTATTAAGACCGTGATGAATTCGGTGATAGGACTTCAGTCGTTAATTAGCACTGGGTATGGGCCGCAATTCGCTGGAGGTATATACACTTTTCTCATTTTTAACTACTTTAGATAAATGTTTTGTTAAAAAAAACATAGAACAAAATAAATCGAATTGTGGCGTCATCAAGGCCAATATACAAAAATGAACGTTGAATTTGATCGTTCGTTATCCCTTTACATGAAACGATACCAAAATTTTGTATAATATATTTGATCAACAACGTGTGCTGTGTGATATTATAACAAGAGCTTATTAGCAGAAAATCACAATATGTGCCAAAGTAATGGATATTTGATGTAGAATATGATGATTAAGTGTACAATGCAATTGATTTATGAAATATCATTCTACGCATTGGCTTATGGTTTATGTATGATGGAAACCATGCTGTTCAGAAAGCCGATTTGTAAAAAACACGGAGGATTGCCTGCTCTCTCTCTCTCTCTCTCTCTCTCTCTCTCTCTCTCTCTCTCTCTCTCTCTCTCTCTCTCTCTCTGCATATGCACCATATTTCAGCTAAATAACACTCTGACTGGCATGCATGTACAAAATCAATATAAATTAATGAACACAAAAATTAAATTCATAACTTGATGTTGATGACAATCTCTGTCGGTTCCGAAAATTTATATAAAACCTCTGTTGTCAGTGATTTTTATCAATTAAAAACAATACGTCCCTTAGATCCTACTTGGGAGCCTCTCAATTACAGAAAATTTAAACGATAGTCAAGCCTTCAGTTCTGGAATTGAATTTGGAGCTGAGAATCAATAGTTCTCATTTTCATCCGTTTTAAGGGAATATGCATCATCCGATTATCAAACATACGGGGATTTTGCTTTATTTTCAATTATACATTAAATCTCTTTGTTGCCTGTCTTCCGGCAACTGTAGAGCTTTAGTTACGAAACCGATGAAGATTCAAATTAATGTTCCTCAGCTGCAGTTCCGGCTCGATATAGGAAGTCGATGAGTTTCTCACATAATTTTAGTCTGTTTGAGTTATTATTGGTACAACCATACAAACATTACCCACAGGAGCCGGTCTTTTGAAAGGAAAAAGCCTCACAGAGCTGGTAAAACAGTTTATCAGCATCACCAGATACGCTGATCTTCAGCAAGGATAGTCAAACATAGTCGTAAGGGTTTTGTTCTAATATGTTGCAAACGCCAATTTATTATTTTAACGCTGTTTTTGAGAGAGAGAGAGAGAGAGAGAGAGAGAGAGAGAGAGAGAGAGAGAGAGAGAGAGAGAGAGAGAAAATTAGTGTTCGATACTCCCCTACTTTACACCATTTTTTTCTTCTCTATTTCAATGAACGTACATAAATAGTCAATTTTTTTATTAGCTGTAGAGATGTTTTCTCAGGTACAATGTAAGACATTTTATGCATCATATTTACGACAGTTTATTAGAAAGTCATTCTTATTTTAAGAAAACATCGATAATATATTTTAATATAATGATCAGAAAAGATTGAAGTGAAACATTAATAAATGAATCTTCTCCGGTTGTCCGTGTTTAGATCTATAGAATGTAAAAATGCAATTATTTCGAGATCCATTAGAACCATTTTAACAAGAGCTTGGACTTTGGGTAGTTGTGTCAAACGGCAATGTGACGTAGGCCTATCTATTTCATTGCTAGCCATTCAGCCATGGCTCTTTGAAATCAACAAAGTCTGGCCTGGCTTTTGAGTTAAGACTACATAATCGGTGTGTTTTTCGCTTGAAACCAGCGTCAAAGGTCTTGTTAAAATGGTTCTAAGTCACTAAAGAGAGGTTTTATCAATTTTTTTTCATGTTGCGTAATTTTTGCCAGCGAGCTTCTTGCTTTTTGCATTGGCATGGTACATGTATCCTATCCAGTAATATACCTGTTATTGTGTTTCATATGCCTTTGTCATGTAGGCAAATCACGTCATATCAGCGTCTGTTGCAGACATATTGTGTATATTCTAGTCAGTTTCTGGAAAACTGAAAACTGAAGCCAATTGCAATTCAGCTTAAACAGTAGAACATTAATTGATATGGGAAACCTACACAACACGCTTCATTTATTATTTAAAGAAGTTCCAGCGAAAACGCAATCTTTTATGGCGAAAAAATATCACTCGATTGCTCATTATCGTATGCATGCTCCTCGAAATTTTTATTTTAAACTTTTGGAAAAATCACAAATTACATCTCATTCAACACAAAAAATTGTGATATTATATATATATATATATATATATATATATATATATATATATATATATATATATATATATATATATATATATATATATATATATATATATATATATATATATATATAATATAACTTATGTACATAACTTATGTACATTCACCTGAAGAAGGATGTAAATCCAGAGAGCTAGTGAATAGAAACTTTGGAACTGGTCATTTTCTTTTTCTTTTTTGATTATTTATACTGTGTGATATCACCTTTCACTCATTTTGGATTACATATATATATATATATATATATATATATATATATATATATATATATATATATATATATATATATATATATATATATATTAACTAATGTTTTACTAATTTTCGGTCCTTTTTTTTTCTCCTTGCAGCCCTTGACACAAATAATGTGATGGTAAAGAAGCAAGTGTTCGAACTGTTATCGGCACTGTGCGTCTACTCTACTGATGGATTCAGACTCACAATGGATGCGCTAGACAGCTTTAAGGTATAAAGAATTTACAATTATTTTCTAGCGATAGATTAACGAATCCTTGTTTTTGTGTTACCGTCATTTACAGATGTTTTTTGTACATTAAAAAAAACAAGAATCTTTCTTCTTTGTTAGTTTCGAAACAAACCTGACAAACAAATGTTATTATGTAAAAGGATTTTTATTCAGTCGTTAACGACTTACAGGTTTTATGAACTGATGAACAGTAAAGGAAAAAACCTGATTTTGTAACCAAAAGAAAAAGATTTTTTTTTCACTGTCAGAGAAACTGAACTCCTTTAAACGAAACCAATATTTAATTGGTTCGGGTTTTTATTACTAGATGAAATTATTTAGAGAATATTTACCTGCTTTTAACGTTTAATATGAGTTCAAAAGACATCCTAGTGCAAAGAGATAGTTGATACATTATACCTAATTCACTCAGGGTAGTATGGTTTTGAAAGTTAAAAAAAACATGATAAAGCATCCAAAACAACATTGTGTGACGTTCACATCATTATCTTGAAAGCTCCATTTCTTTATCCACAAAAACGCTTTGATCAAATCGTTCATCTGACTAGAAGCAGTGACATATTATCTTTGGGAAATTCTTTACTAGTAATTCTTATTACCCCAGCCCCCATCATCATTAAAGTTGGAAATGTAAGCTATGCCTCTATTTGTCAGACACCCAATGCCGACACGTCACTTCTGTTCGTCAGTATATACTTAACAAAATTATCGGTCTGGTTTTTTTTTACATGTATATTTTTAGTTTAAAAAAAAATGATAAAGCGAATTTAAAAAGACAGTGTATATGGCATCACACAATGATAGTATTGATGTTAGTTAGTTGAATCAGGTTTTATTTTAGATATGTACACGTTAAAACTAGTATGTTACACTACCATTCATTTTTTACATGCATCTTTATTTCACATCTTTTCTTGAGAGAAATTAACTTCTGAAATGATATTCAGTTTAAGAAAAAGAAAACCCAATACTAAATACCCCCCCCCCCCCCCGCCCTCCAAAAAAAAAAAGAAATTCGTATTTTGTTCTCTGTCTTTATACATATTGTCATTTTTAACAGACGCTGAAAAAACAGAGATACCGCTTCAGTCTGATCGTGAACGAACTCAGAATGGCCGACCTGGTCCCATACAAGACCACGCTAATGGCGTTCATCAACTGTATCATCGTGGCTAATGAAGAACTTGAGGACAGGACTAGAGTCCGCAATGAATTCATCGGTGGGTCTAAAATATTCACTTCAAGTCGAAATTCCGACATTAAGGAGACTGGATTGTCAACAAATTACCTATCACATCCACTTTAATATTTTAGATATGACTGTATATATAAGCCATAAACTATAATTTTTGTAAAGATAAATTGTATAGATATTTTCGCTGTAAGATTTAAATATTTTTATCTATTTTAATACATAACTCTTCTTTTTTAATAAAGAGATTAGTAAAGTCTATATGATACACTCGACCATCAAGCTCTCTTAACTCTACTTAACGTGTATCTTGATATTACGCGGATTGGGACCTGACTTTACGTGTATTCTATATTTGAAAAACGAATTAGGCTAAGTAGAAGATAAGGGACAAATATATACAGCACACTGGGCTAGTGTAGAAATTAAAGTGTACTTAGCACGCTAAAAGAGGTTTTCTAATTAGCAGGAAATGGGAATAGTAAAAAGGATCACGCAATGACTGGTTGTAAAATAAGAACCAAGAAATCAAAGTTATAAAAATATACAATTTTTTTTATAAATATAAATGTTCTATTTCAGTGTGGATAAAAAAATAATTGTTTTAATTTAGAAAGGGTATTGATTTTCTGTTATATATGGGTTTTGCATCTAGTTTCTCTTGTACCGAAAATGAAACTCCGGGAAAGTCCTTTACAGAGCAAAGCCCTCGGACTTTCGTTTATGTAATGTTATAACAATACATTGATAGTGAGAACTAAACATGCGTATAACTTCATAATTGTATAGTGTTGTGGTTAATTATTATTATGGATGACTTTAACAGAATAACGTGTGTAAAAGGTGAGAAGATTTTATAATTTAACAATATTGTGTGTTTAGAGTCATAAGTTTCACGTACGTTTGAATTGATACTCATCATTCAGAAATGGCGTCAGCTTTAAATAAACGTTGATTATAAAATGGATTTTAATAATTATAAAACTGTTTATGAAAGCAATTGCAATTATAGAACTATGAACGCAGTTGATAGTTGTCGACCATATAAACCGAGGAGGCAGTATGAATTTAAAACTCATTTCATTGCAGGATTAAACATACTGGACCTAATAAACAATTTACGTAACGAAGACGACGAAGATCTGATTATCCAGTGCGACGTTTTCGACGAGGAGAAGCAGTCTGACGATGAAGAAATGGCGGCCTTGAATCCAGCCTGTGTTGATATTAACGACCACAAAGAGGTGTTCAACGCTCTTTACCACAAGGTCAGGGGCTCCAAAAAAAATAAACCCAGCACAATGCAGTATTCAGAAAATCCCCCAGATACCATAACTTCCCAACTTGATGAACCACACACTATTGTTACAAAGACGATTCGATATTAGCACATCCCACTCAGGAGCGTTTACGACGTTATTAATACATTATTGTTATACCTGGGATCATAGAAAAAAGAAACCTCATAACCTTTTGCGTGACAGCTACCGGATTCTCCTTAACTCCGGCTCCCTTATTTATTTTTGATTTCAAAATCATTGAAGACCAGCCTTGAGTGGGTTTTTTTCTGCTTGAGAGAATAAAAGATTACAAGATAGTAGGAGTGCAGTCGGTAGCTTTAGTTGCAAAACCAGTTTCTTTTATTACGGACATACTCCAGTATTATAAATAGTGCAGAATTTAATGAATGAGTAAATGAATGAATAGTATTGAATGTCGCAATGCAACCACTGGTTTTTGTAATTGCAGTGTAGACTAGTCCATTATAATGAAAAATTGACGTTGCTAGTCACAGGACTATACTTTTGAAATAACGAGTTTATCTACGACGAAAAATCGTTTACGTAAATCTTGACTTGGCGTTACACAATTATTCAAGAGTGATTTTTTTTCATCGAATTCTTTTAAAGGTTAGGTTTGAATGAAATATCTACCACACTCTAAGACAGCTGGTGATTACATTGGCAATGTTCTCAAAAGAGAAGCATGAACCAATCAAATTACAGAAAATCGAAATTGGCGCCAAATTTGAAAATTTGAATAAAATCGGCCCTATGTCACCCAGTCTACCTCCTGATTTTTTTACGCTGTAAAACAAAATATCCTATCTATAAGACTTGCTTATAATCATTCTACGTCGCACACACCACAAAAACAATATTCTTTTACTGATTAGCATACAAGACAGAAGACGTTATCATAATTATTGATCTGTTCCATAAATACTTCAAAGTACAGGAATGATCTTCCTCAGAGATCTGTTGATACACGAAGATAGAATTGGGTCAATGAACTCATGTGACACATTATTTTATATTATATAGGTCTACAATACTCCTATAGCCGATGTGTTCCTAAATGTACTGCAAACCCTTCTTCAAATCGAACCGGAAAATCCGCTGAGGTAAGACTTTATCGGATTGGGCTCTTTATCTTCTCTTTGTGGTTAGTTTGATATGCTGTAAGGTTGTCGTTAACCAAGTTACTGGCTGTAGGAAAAAAGGTAAGCAGGGTAATTAAAATCATCAGTGAAATATCAAAAGTCTCTGACAAGATAACATGGTATCCTGGACTTTGATAAAAACGAGATTGCTGAAAAAAGAGTTTAATTAAAAAATGGGCGTGATTTTGAAACAGTTGAAATTTGATTTATAGGAACTTGTTAGGGAAAACAAAAAACAGTCTTAAAACAGAATATTATTTAAAAACCGAAGTCTTGGGAATTATGATGACTATTAGATATTTTGCAAATAAACGAGATAAATTCTGAAAATATTTTATTTTCAGTGACGTCCAATGGAACATTGTGGAGACGTCGGTACGAAGAGCCTTTCTGATCGACGAGGCCCACGTCAACAGATCTGCCCTGGGGGGAGCGGATTTACTACCCAGGTACCCGGGGAAGTCCACGGGAGTTCAGACCGACCCTATCCCCCTTAACAGAACGCTGTCCGAGCCACCTCGAGGGAACGTTCATTTAATGACCAGTGTTATAAAAGAACATTCCGCAGATATTAAAGAAGCTTTAGAAGCAAGATTAAGTAGCCATCCAAAGCCTACCTGTGATACTCTCAAGAGAATTGACAAGGAGATAGACCGGTGTTTTGATTTTGTGAACGACAATCCATCGTCCCCTGATGACGTTAAAAATGACGGCGCTTCAGGGCCATCTTCCCATTTAACAACGAATGAAGAGAATATTAGCAGTTCAGAAACATCAACGACATTTTCACCCCCTCCACCCCCTCCCCCTCCACCGCCTCCACCCCCTGTACCAGGAAGTCAAGAATCAAACCGATGTCCTCCTTTTAATTCATCTGATTCAGCACCTGTCCCTCCTCCACCCCCACCTCCACCCCCTCCCCTCCCAGGTACGGGTCATTGTCCCCCTCCACCTCCCCCTGCCCCGCCCCTTCCACCTGGTTTAGCCCCACCCCCTCCTCCTCCGCCACCACCCCCTCCTCCAGGCATGGGGCCACCCATACCACCCCCTCCCCCGCCACCTCCAGGAGTTGGAATTCCGGCCCCTCCCCCACCTCCCCCACCCCCGGGTTGTGGACCTCCGCCGCCACCTGGGATGGTGAAAGCACGACCAGCTCCACTGACATTCTCCAGTAATCAAATTGCATCTAATACAATGTGGACGCCAACCCCTAAACACAAGATGAAAACATTCAACTGGACCAAAGTCCCATCTCATACTATATCATGTAAGTGTGAACGATTGCGAAATATAATCAAAATGATTTCACAAATATGTAGATTTTAAATATATATATTCATGATTTCTGAAAGACATGTATCATAAGTTATTACTGTCAAAAAACCATGTAATATAAATCATGCATATCTATTCAATGCAGCCCATGAAAATGTCTGGAAAGAAATCTTGGACATGCAGGATCACATCAGCGTGAAGTATGAAGCCTTGGAGCAGCTGTTCTGCCAGAAGCAGATTATGAAGGCCAAAGAAAACGAGAAGAAAAAAGTGAAACCGCCATCGGAGGTAAATATTAATGGCTCCGTTGTCTCAGATTGTCTGTAGTGACGTGAAGAAGTCACATCGAAATATTCAATTATTAGTGTTCTGGGTGATTGACAAAACCTTTCGTGTCGAAATGCAGTAAAGCTTTGTGAGAATTGGAAAAAGCACGTCTGGGATCTGTATATGTCGATTTGTTTCCGCTTAAAGGCGACCACTTCTGTTTCAATGGTTAATTTTATTGCAATGCTATCGAGGTTTTTCCCCGTAAACGCTTTCTTTTTATTTGAAATTCATTCTTTTGGTGTTGTTTGCTATGTCTTTTTCAATTTTGGTACGATCACGAAACGCACAAAAACTCTATTAATTAATTTTGATAGATTTTTTGTTATAATTGTTTTAATGTCTTATTTGTCTTGTTCCAATTGTTATCAAATTTTGGTTTTCATGTCTTATTCTTGTTTTAGATTTTACTACTTGATACGAAAAGGAGTATGAATGTAAATATCTTCCTGAAACAGTTCAAATGCAGCCACAGTGAAATCATATCAATGATTGAGTCTGGCGATATGAATACCATTGGTTCAGAGCGCCTGCGCGGTTTGCAAAAAATACTTCCGGAAACCGATGAGGTATTGTTCCTTAAGTAACAACGTTAAAGTGATCAATATGGAGATAACTCTATTTCATGACTTAAAAATATTAATAAATTGGATTTGTGTAGTATATTGTTTAGAGCATGTACGACTTCGTTTTGACATTTACATGATCATTATTTCGTGTTTGATAAAACGTGATAGTCGTCGAGTTTCAATATCTTTGCGGTTTTGTTTCAAGTCATATTTCTCTATTTTTTTGAAGTGATGTGTCAATAGGTTGTCTTTTTTGCCACCATTGTTCGCCCCGTGCTTCGATTCTAGAATTCTACTCCGTCATCGGAGTGAACATTATCATGTAGATGCAATTTCAAACACAACGATTATTGATAAACTGACATATGGTCTATACTCTTTCGAGAGTTCAATGTTTAACTTAAGGTAGTCCTATACTCGGCACTAAATGGGCTCAATCATTAAAAGCTTAGCTTTAAATGATAAATATACATTCAAGCAATACATATACAAAAGAAAATATGTATGTTTACATGCTAGTTTGTTTGTTATCACCTCTCAGACGGGTGCACCCCCTTGCGAAAATTATTGACAATTATAAAATTTGCCAGACGTCCTTTTTTCCTAAAAATAATTACCAATTTTGGGAAAATTAGAACTGAACATACAAAATAGAGTATAAATATTTATTTAAGCCATATCTCATCAATAATTTTGCGCAAATTGTTGTAAGTAAGTACGCTTTATGAACCTGGTGTATCAAAATAGAATACAAAAAATGCAATGCTAGTATCGCGTTTGGTAATTTTTTTACTATTTTATGGACTCAAACTTAAATTCATGGTGTTTACTCTATAGATTGACATCTTAGAAAAAAGATTTGGTAAAATAAATTATATGTTGACGGATTACTTTTCACGCTATAAGCTCTAAACCAAGTAGACCCTGACGAAAAAATCCGTAAAAATCACATTTTTCTACAGTTTTCTGCCTAGATGTTAGATATCATTTAAATGATGTTAGATATCATTTAAACATTAATTAATTGACGATTGATTAAATTCGGAATAGCTTCTGTCTCTAAATTTAAACCGGTTTCAGTAAAAGAAAAATAAAAATTGGGGGGGGGGGTCAAAACAAAGAAGATATAAGCATACCTGAGATCCTGGTTAATCAGAAACTTCGTTTTTCATTTTACTTTAAAACAGAATCGAGTTTCTCAACATTAATCATTTCTATCTCTCATAGAATACATTTATTACCGTTCTCATTGCTTATTATTGCTATTGTTTACAACAGCGATGTAGAGCAAAATCAATACCGGGTATCAAAAACGCTTTGTAAAAGTCGACCAATATTGTAAAATCCGTATTATGACGTAGTGCGATACTCGGACTACTTTAATATTTCACACCGTGGATTAAATGTTTTTGCAATGATAACATAAAAATCTCATGTAATACGATAAATTTCTCGGTAGGCTATGCCATAACTTTTTACGTATGTAACAGCTGTTAGAATTATATTTGTTCTAAACATGAAATAAACCGCTTAAATTTTTTTTTTAAGTATTATTGATTTGGACCTCAAATAAAAACGAAAATTATTATATTCTTAATAATTTGTGCTTTTAAAATTGAAAATTATCAACTATCTAATAAATAATATAGCCTCTCCTTTTGCAGTAATATAGGTTGAAACCGAGTATTTCAGTGCATGGAGTAAAAGCAATATTGGACCATAGTACACGTACCATCCTGCTACCACCAACATTCGACAAATACCGCGACATTTGTGACAAGTACCACCGGGGTACTTGTTTTTCCATTTTTGATAATTGCTGCGCCGTCCCTAATTTTTTGGAAATTGCTACTTTATTGTAACATGCGGTAAATCGCATTTTTATGGAGTAAGCTATTTTCATTGTTTTATTCTCTTGGGAAATTTTTTTCCTATCAAATTGCATCTGTTATCTTAAGAAAGATTTTTAAATAACTGCACTTTACCATTAGCCATCACACTGCGCATCTTGAAACATAAATTAACTGAATATTTTCCTTTTAATCTCACAGCTAAGTTTTAGCCCATCAAACTGTAAACTGTAAGGAATTTCTTATAACCCGTTGCCTGTCGTTCGTCCGTCCATCTGTCCGTCCGTCTGTAAAATATTCATCACAAATTCAACCAAACTTTGCATATAAGCTTTCTTTATGTGAAAGCAAATGAAGCATGTATACTAATTCAAAAATAAAATTAACCCGCAAAAAAATAAGGTTGTGTCAGATCATTATATCTACTTTTAGAAACATTTTTCTTCATCTTTAGGTAAACCTGGTGAAAGGTTTCGAGGGCGACAAAGAAAAGCTAGGCAATGCAGAGAAATTCTTCTCCGTATTCATTCAGTTACCAGCCTTTAAAATCCGTATCGATGGCCTGGTTCTAAAGGACGAGTTTCGACTTACTATGGACTCGTTACTACCTAACATCACTGCCTTTGTGAGCGCGTGCCAGCACCTCTTGGAGAACGAATCCTTCAAAGTCTTCTTACGTTACGTATTGCACGCTGGGAATTTCATGAATGCGGTTAGTATAATTAAAGTCTTAAAAAAACAAAAATCATAAAATGTAGATTATTGAGAACATAAATATAAAAAATAATGACATGCGCAAATTTCATGCTTAATTCATAACTCCTTTTTATATGTGACATAATTTTGACAAAGTCTTAAAGTTTGTGTGTTTTATTTTCTCTCGCTAATAATTTGTGACTGAGTGGCCTAAAGCTAGTTAGCTAAATAAGTAATAAAAATTATACCGTATACTTTATCAAGAAAACCTTCCTTTTCCCTCCAACTCTTTTTGTCGTACTGGTCTGCATGAGATTAATATGCTGAATACATGTATGTCATCCCGTAACAAAAATTCAAAATTATTCTCCACGTTTTTGTTTGATGTCCATTAAATAACCCAAAGAACCTAAATTTACATAAGCTTTGACATAAAATAAGTATCAAGCTTTTGGTATATTGACATTAAACCATGTAATCTTTTGACAGGGAGGTTACGCTGGCAATGCCATGGGGTTCCGCATCAACTCCTTGAATAAGCTGATGGACACGAGGGCCAACAAGCCGCGGGTCACCCTCCTGCACTACCTGGTGGGGGAGGCAGAGAAAGAGAACCAGGACGCCCTCAACTTCGTGGAGGAGCTCTCCCCAGATCTGGCCAAAGCGTCAAAGTAAGCCCAGTTTCTGCAACTAATGTTAAGCTTAAAAAAATGAATCGATTTTTAATATTCATGTATTTTCACTGAGCACATTTTTTTGTTGTTGAGTTTGTCCAAGAGATCAAATCTTTATGCTCATCAAAATGATATATGAAACACTCAAATTAAGGTATCTTTGACTTTTTCATTCCTTCGATGAAATTGATGTCTATGAATATTAATGATATTACGTACAGAATAATCTTCGTAGCATAATTCATGATCATACCTGTCTATTCTCATCCTTTCACAAAACTAATTTGAGTTGGGTTTCAAATTGCAGTTTTATTACTCCGTGTAAAAATCTTGTTTTTATCAAATATTTGTTTGATATTTCTTGCATTTTAAAATTTTTTTTAAGGTTCACAGTAGATGCTTTAACAGCGGAAGTGAGACAAATTAAAACCAGTGTCACTAAACTCCATAAAGATCTAGAGAGCTGTCCAGATGACGTCAAAAACCAACTCAAAACTTTTATACAAGTAAGGCACACTAGTATGTAATACAACTTTAGTGAAAATATAAACTGTGAATTTCGGATATCAGTAGTTTAACAATACTTTCACTAGGTTATAAAACGGAAAGAAAAAAAAATATTCTTAAATTTAGTATATGAAAAATAAACCAATTTCACTTGAATTTGATGTTTGTTTCATTAATACTATATCTCGGAGTAATTGCGCGAATGAACCGAACATTTTATTTTCTATTTAATCTGGCTAAACCAACATTCTACCCACTGGCTTCTTCAAAGGAAGGAAAAAAAATTTAAATTTGAAGCATGAATATATAAACTTATCCTACTCGAAGCTCATTACTATTTCAGAGAAATTGTGCGAATGAACCTAACGTCTTATTTTCTATTCTAAATATCTAAATAAACATTCTACCAATCATTAAAGTGTATATAATATATACTGTTCGTACACTTGCACAAAATTAATTTGCCACTATCCTGTTCTGCGTAGGATGCTGAAAAGGAGATGGAGGCATTGGACAAAGGTCTGCAGAAAATAGCCGAGCTGACGAAACAACTGGTTAATTACTTCTGTGAAAACGAGAAAAGTTTCAAAATAGAGGAATGCATCAGTAACTTAAACACATTCTGTGATCGGGTGAAACAATGCCAAAAGGTAAAACTCAGTACAATGTCTAATTACAAGTATGTTATCTACATGCTTGAATGGTATATGAATTGTCAGGACCCGTATCCTCTTATAGAAAAGAAGATTTCTGTGTTAAAGATAGGAAAATATTGAAATTAAATCGAAATTTAAATTTAAAAAAAAACCACTGAGGTTTTCTCTTGGGTAAATAAGGGAAAAAATACTTTCAAAAATTTAGTAAGATTTGATTGTTAGTTTGATTTTATATAATTTAATTGTTGGCTATTTTCCTTGAATAACATAAAATTTGTCTTAACAAAAATCCATCTTGTTTAAACAGGAGAATCTGCAGAGGAAACAGCAAGAAGAGAAAGCTGAGCGTAGAAAGAAACAACAACAGGAAATGGCAAGCAGACGGGCCAAAAGTAGATTAATCATTATTGTTACTTTGTTACTTTCCTTTGATCAAGTTATTCATTGTATGTCTGTTTGACTAAATGGTGATTTGTTTTTCTTGCTTAAGGTGGCCCTACTGTAATAGAACCAGAAGAGGACGGCTGTATAATAGATCGTTTGTTACAGGATATTAAGAAGGGATTCAAGCTCAGGAAAACAAGCCCGTCGCCTTCATCTAGCAACAAGAAAGACGTCAAAAGCTCTCCTCTCCCTTCTCCAAAGCGGGTCGTCAAAATGGCGTCATCTCCTTCGCTGGATGTGCGAACCACAAAGGTTTCGTCATCAGTGGTTGACACGGTGAAAGAAAACAACGAGGAAATTCGGACAACAAGTGACAATGGTAGCAAGGAATCGGGAACGGATTGGTCAGAGACCTCCATTAAAGACCCCCAAAAAACACAACCGGAATGTTCTTCCGAGAACTTGTCAATTACTTCTAAATCACAATCAAATAATGATCAAAATAATGACGTTGAGTGTGTAGTTGATGACGTTAAAATTTGTGTCGCTGATGGCGGTGAAAAGTCTCCTGTCGGCGAAAACGGGATTTCTACGCAATCTTCGGAAGATGTCCCCGTAAAACATTCAGCGACAGACTCACAGGCGTAATTACATGGAATTAAAAACATGCACTGTTTTCCGATATTGTGATATTTGGAGTTGTACAATCTATGAATTCCATTCTGTATTCATGTTTAATTAAGTATCAAATTAAAATATTTTTGATTTATTAAACTTTTTATCATTATAGATAAATCGTCGATTATTTTACTTTTTTGGATGATAATTAAGTAAACTTAAAAGCAACCCTTGATTCTGCATCTCAAGTGGAGTACATATGATTCAATGGTCAAAGGTCGCTGGTTCGAGTCCACCCATAGGCGCTCCCTAGCTAATTTTGTAAATGTCGAACGATATCTGTTCATCATTTACAAAATTAGCTGGGTAGCGTCTACGGCCCATCAAGCTACATCAAGGTACCAGCTTACGCTGGAGATTAACTTGCGATGGACTGGTGTTCCATCCAGGAGAAGTCGATGATTCTCACCCGCTTTACACCATGAACACCGGGAATAAGCACCGGGCTTACACAAGTGCCTTAGGTGAAATTCACGTGATAAGAGCTCAACATGAAATTCACCTGGGCTTCATGTGAAATTCATGCGAACTGAAATTCGTGTGAATTTTTGCCTGTGAGTTTCACATAAAAACGTCGAACAATTACCTGTGGATGTACTGCATGTCAAGATTAGTCACGAGCGAATAAAACATCTATTTTACACATTTTTTTCTCTTCAAAGATTGTGAGTAAGTCCTAATTAGTGGAGCGACAATACCATCATTTGATTTGATGTATCAACCTACCTGTTTTGTACTTTTCTGGGAAGATACATGTAGAATATCACGTTATAATTTTCACCCGGTCGTAGAATTTTCTGTGGTCAGATTTAAAAAAAAAGATCAATGACTGATGTATGACCAAAAATTTAGAAACTGAAATAATTTGTAAAAAAAATCATTCGATAATAGCAGAGATTCAAATATTCTGAATGTTTAAGAACTCAATAATGATGAAACAAATTACAATCAATATATCAAACTTGTAATGATTTTTACCATTTTTTGTTGAATGTAGTAGCGAACCAAGAGTACAGTATTGCATTATGATCTTAGAAGTCTAGATTCTACACTATTTCGTGAAACAATAATAAATAAAAATAATTTATTTCTGGTTGTAACGCGCTTTCTGATTGGCTAACATATTATTTTATATCGTATAAAGAATGTTGCTAACAATGTACGTCATAGTAAGACTAACGTCAAAAACGTATCAATACGCCTGACGTAACGTTTGAATTATGTACAATTTTACGTCATTTTAAAGGTAAAATGACCGATTTTATCTACAATGCAGAGTATAAAAACTAAATTATAAGCAATGAATTCAATATATATTAGTTTTATACGATTTAAATGGTTTGAAACAGTTTACGCTTTTTTACGCGGTTTATAAAGCGTAAACTGCCGCAAACCATTTTATATCGTATAAAACAAATAGATATTGAATTCATTCCTTAATTAAATATAATTCATTTTTTGTAATCTTGACAAAAATCTATAAAATACGAAAGATAATTATATATGCTATACATAATTTTATAAATAGATAGATAGATACAGTGGAGCCTCAGTTATCCGGACCCTTTCATTCCCAAGTCCAATCGTCCGGATAGGTGAAGCGTCCGGATATCTTAAATGTGTCTATTGTTATCGTGAATGTTACTGTATTTGTATACAATGGCTCCCAGTGTTGATACTAGTTTTTTTGCCTTTCATACCATATAGCAACACATGCTAGAGTTGTCTGTTGATATGAATATTTTTATTTTATTATTTTGTCATTAAATATTAACCGGACAATAATGATAACCGAATCTAGCTAAATTCTTTGTGTCCAAGTGTGATATGTGTGTGATACACTGTTGTTCGCAATTTTGGAAGTCAGTGTGTTTATACAAGCTACTCATGGGGGTCTAGCACGTAAAAAAGGTGTGAAACTTCATTGACAGGGGTAATCTTTTGTACTGAGTAGGGTATCATCAAATTTTACCGTCCAGTTAAATGAAGCAAGATTAGTAGTAAATCAGTGTTTTGTGGTAAAAACAGACCGTCCGGATCCGGAACGCGGAATTCCGGATAAATGAGACAAAATAACGTATAAAAAATCTGTTCTTAAATATAATCGTCCGTAAACTGAAGCGTCCTGTTATCTGGCGTCCGGATATCTGAGGCCCCACTGTAGATAGATAGATAGATAGATAGATAGATAGATAGATAGATAGATAGATAGATAGATAGATAGATAGATAGATAGATACACACAATGCTCATTTCTTCCCTTTAATTGTCTTATAAAACTGATTTGATGAGAAATCTCTAAAATGGGACAAAGCTGTTCGAATCAGGGTGTGTTATTATATAAATAGTGCCTGTTTGGGAGGGTAACAGTTGAAATTGACACCCCGAGAAAACCATTGTCAACCGACGCGAAGCGGAGGTTGACAATGGTTTTCGAGGGGTGTCAATTTCAACTGTTATCCTCCCAAACAGGCACTATTTATTTTGTTATACTGAATGTCTTTTTTAAAATTTTTAAGAAAATTTTACTGCTTTTATATAGGAATAACGTGAATTCTACAGCGAACCGTACGCGCATAATTTTCGCGCATGTAACATTTTTTAATGTTACCCGTTGCCAAGTGCGTTGCTAACGCTGAGGGTAATAGTAAATATTATTAACTGCGTCTTAACCAATCGGATTTCAGTATTTAACATGAAAGTATAACAATAAGGAAAATACGTCCTAACACCAAGTATCTCAATTTACAAAACTAAAAATATTTTTTTTAGGATGTCATCACTTCACTATGTATATTGTCTAAACATTTAAGAATCATTAGTGTGGTTGCCTCAGTATCTGTCGATGCGATCTTGTTTCCCCTCTAATAGTTGAACTGAAAGGGTCAAATAAAACCACGTGGTCTGAAATTTAAATGACAATAACATTCGCAGGGGTGAAGTAGAACTCTGTGGAAACGCAGTCACACGCCGCGAGAGCTCCGTTGAAACGCCGCGGTCGCCGTCAGGACGCCGTGACATCTTCACTTGTAAAATTTTCAAATAAAATTTTACATTTTTTCATTTTTTCTGAATTTTTCTTGCGATCCTACGCACAGGGGCTCGTCGCGAAGTTTTTTCAACCTGAATCAATCTGATCGAAGAAAGTGTCACCGGAGTGTAAACTGGAAGAAAATGCGTGAAAACTTCTAAAATTGTTGCCGATGTTTAAATTTTGCAGGTATTCCTAAAAACTATGGTCCTTTCCCGATCTAATGATACCTAGAGTGCAGGGTTTAACGTCCGAGAAGAATTAATACGAGGCGACCGAAATCGGGAGGTAGCGATTTTTTCGAGTTTTGATTCCTCCCTTGTGTATTTTATAGTATAGAGGTGTTATATATAAAAGGTTGAAAAAACTTCGTGACGAGCCCCTGTGATCCTACGGCGATTCCATGTACTTTACAACGCCATGAACACGCTGTGGGATCGCAACTTGGTGTGATAGGGCCTTTAGTGAATTTTACTTACTTTTTACAATCAATTTATTAACTTGTTAAAAGGAAGATGTATATATAAACAATAAAATGCTTTATTTGATGATTCATGTAGGTTATGAATGTAGCGATCATTGCAGAAAAAAATTACATAACCCGCTATATATTTGACTTGAACAAAAAACGACCGGACAAAACTGTTTGAAAAGGGTGATAACTTAAAGAAACACATAACTTTCAGCCGTGATGTATACCGGCCAATTTAACTAAAAAAATAAGCGACATTTTCTACCTTTGTTGCTCCACTACATCAACGAGTATGGTATGTTGGGTTTTTTTAACATTATCTAGATTATCTCTCTTTGATCGGATTACAGTTCGGATGGCAAGGTTCCTACAAATTGAACAATTCTACATACTGTATATGTACATATGTGAAATACTGACATAAAAGGTTATTTCTTGCTCCTAGAAAATAATATTGATTAAAGGGCAAAATTGCTTGGATAATGTAACACCCTGAGGGATTAAATATTATATTGCACAGTTTAAACTAATTGCATGATAGTGATATTTTTCTTCACACAAATGGTTAATAATTCAGACTTATCATTAAATTTGAGAATGGCAGCGTAACAGTATATGAATTTAATTGGATTGTAAAAATTAAAACTGAGGAGATATTTTATGCCTAAAGCTCTCATTTCATTGCTTTTGTTGCGTGATAGTTGGAGATCATTTTAATGCTCCACGGCAAAAATCCCCCCCCCCAAAAAAAAATCATCAGAGCGCGCGAATTGCATGTTTTTTGGTTTCTGTTTTTGCTGACGTAAAGGCAATAGAACTGAGAGTTAATATGTTATTCAAGTGAGATGACGTGAAACGTAAAACCTAGTTTGAAATAGAAAGGGAAATTATATACACCGACATTAAACCTTTGGAGTACAAGAATGTGATTGAGTGGGAGGGGAAAGAGTCTGCCTAATTTATAGAAACATTATCGCAGTCACTGCACATTTATGCATCCATGTACATATATATATATATATATATATATATATATATATATATATATATACTAGTATGCAAATCGCCTCTTTACTTTGATAAATAGTCTTCTGAAATTAATTTAATTTATTCTCTAATTTATTTAAGTGAGATGACGTATAACCCAGTTTGAAATAGAAAAAAAAACATTCATGCAATCATATTATATGTACATTTATAACCATATTTTTTCCACTGCAGGCTTCATCTTTTTCAGTGAAACCGTTAGTCTTTGAGAGCAGTATCCATCCTTAGCTCCAGAGACTCATCAAACTTCTACATCATGACGAGAAAAATGCTTAATACCGGAACAAATATCGCACTATCTAAAGACTATTGTGTGATGGTAGGGAAAAACCATAGTTCTAAGCATTATTTCGAACATGTTATAAATAATTGCAGAACGCCTGTATTATGACAAATACATTTTGTAGAACACAGCCTTTTGATATCAATTTGTTTACTTCACAATCAATTTTCATATAGATATACATGCACATACCTGCATACAAATAATGAAATTACCAATACATGTACTTTAAAAAATAACTTTTATATTACGTATTTATTCGACACTTCAGAATTTTTTTGTTGTCGTTTTAATTAATCTCTAAAAAAGCTTTGTAGCAACCTCTAGTGATACACTTTCCACTAATGATATAAAGTTGCATTAGTGACCAGGATGTTGACCACTAATGATATAAATCCGAAATTATATCATAAGCGGACGGTTAGGTTGTTCGTTTATGATAAAATTATATCATTAGTGGTCAACATCCTGACCACTAATGCAACATTATATCTGAAGTGGACAGTGATCATTAGAGGTTGCTACAAAGCTTTTGTTCAACCGAGTTACAAACAGAAGTTTTTTCTTTGAATCTCAAGAAAAGGAATTCTCTATTTATAAGAATATGCGTATAGAATTGATGCATGTAGAAAGAAGAGAAGAATTATCAAAATACTTTTTTAACGAATACGACACTCGTCTTTAGAAATCGACATTCCTGAACGTTATGAACTTGTAGAGAGTCAAGGCCATTACAAATATGAGGTCACCTTTAATCGCGTTAAAAACCGCAGGTAAAACATGAATTTACATGTGTTGCCTTTAAATTCTACTGAAATGCCTGTTAAAAGGAGCTGATAAATGGAGTGAGAGTAATACTTATTCTTTGTGTTTCAGGATATTTCACGTTAGTATTGATGCATGTAGAAAGAAGAGAAGAATCAAAATCCTAGCCTGCACCGAAAATGGTCAATATTCAATTTAAATGCGTTTTGCATAGAGTGAAAATCTTTCGAATAGTAAATGTTTACTAATGCCCTTTTTTGAAGATTTAGTTTATCTAGACAGAATATCTATCTCAAAAAAACTCTTTGATAGTTTGTTGGTGATACGAATAGTTGACATCTTTGGTTTAACGTTTGAAATATACGCGTAGAAAGGAAATAACACTGATATCGACTTTTCCGTCTTTACTACCTTAATGAAACATAGTGAAAAGTGAAACTAATACCCCTTATCCATATTTTGTGAAAGTAATAGCATTTATCAATACAATCTCAAGTTCAGATAAAATGTAATTGTGCCCTATGTTAAAGTTAAATGAACAGATAATCAATACTTATTAAAAGTAAAGGTGAATGTGGTTTTTTAAAAAGAACAGATTTGCAAGAAAATTTTACATCTCCTCTCGTGAACATTAAATAACTTTTAATTTTTGCTCAAATTTGGGCCAGTTGCTCCGAGATGATGATCTAATCCTTTCCCGTGTTTATGAAAGGAAATACTTTATAATATAGATCTTACATTGAAAAAGCTTTAAACGATTTTTACGGTGTTTAGCAAAAATAAACAGATTTTGAAATAAACAGCATTGTTCTTTGAAGAATAAAGTGCAATTACCTGTATATATGCTTTAATTAGTTCAATTCAAGTCTTTTAAGAAGTTAACATTCTGGTATAATACCCTAGCGTACATCGAGGAAACTTTATCCCTGGGCCTTTCGCTCAGAGATAATCATCCTATAATCTTTTCCCGTGTTTATGAAAGGAAATACTTTATAATATAAATCTTACATTGAAAAAAGCTTTAAACAAATTTTACGCGATCCGTACTTAAGTTTTCCTGCTAAAGGCAAAAATATACAGATTTTAAAATAAACACCATTGTTCTTTAAAGAAAAATAACCAGATTTTAAAATGGAATCCACTTTTCACAACGCAGATAAAACTCTATTTACCAGACCCTAAAATCTAGATACAAAAGAAAAATAAATAGAGGAAGCCTTTCTTAACCTTCACGCCTTAGCTATTGCAAATGACACAACAACCATGTGCACTTTATACATGCACAGCATATAACTTATATTTGATTTCGCAACTTAGTTCTTTTCTTGATAATTCAAAAAAAGGTATTTATAAAACATATGCATCTAAGCCGTAATGACGCCATACTACATGTATTTTATTCGACTATACTCTGTCCCAAGATATCCTCGATTCACATTTTTCCTAATTACTCAATATTTATAAAAACCTCAGGGTTCAAACGATGTTTATTCCAAAGTATGAACAATTTTCAAGATTTTTTAGTTGAAATGCCCCCGTTACCATATTAGGTTTTAATACACGGCTAAAAAAATGTGATGTCTACAGAGATTTGGCATTGCAGCAAGCCCGGATGGTAACGTTGAAAAATGAAATTATCTTGGAAATTTTCCCTTTCATCAATTTCATCAACAAACACCTTCGACATCATCCCAGTAGTAAGACAAGGATGAATACTTTCACCATTGCCGTCTCTTAGCAGTGAACATAATTCTCACAGCTTGATGACCGAGACTTTGCAAATGACACCGCTCTGCCAGCACAAAACCTTAACAGATATAGGGAAAATATGCTGAAGTACAGAGTAGCTAATGAAATTGGGCTCAGAATAAAGACCAAGAATACCAAGTGCTCAAGGCAAACAACAACCAAAAACCAAGCCTTAAAATTAAACAACAAGACATAGAGGAAGTAACATTATTAACAATATCAGGCAGCAAGGTACCTGTGCAGAACCAGATGATTTGAAATGAAATCACAATAGGATGAGCCAGAACAACATTTTCATGTCCAATACATATTTCTTTTTCGATATCGTCAACATCGCGATGTATGCAATATTGATACGATATCGATTTGACATCGTCAACATTGCCGATATTTCTTTGCCGTTAACATCGTCGACATTGTCGACATCGCAACGTCGAAAATGTTGAAATGATATCGAGTTTACATCGTCAACATTGCCGATATTTCTTTGCTGTTAACATCGTCGACATTGTCGACATCGCAATGTCAACGATGTTGAACCAATATCGAATTTACATTGTCTACATCGTAAGTAGAAATATACAGTGTAAGACATATAGAATATCACCATGTTGGTCATCATTGCGATATTGACAATGTCGACGATGTAATCAGGATATAAGAGGTACGATGTAGACATGATGTTAACTCGATGACGATCAATATTGCGATGTCGACTCGATGTTGTTCAACATTGCAATATCGACAATGTCGACGATGTATTAAGGATATAAGAGGTACGATGTAGACACGATGTTAACTCGATGTCGATCAACTTTGCGATGTTGACTCGATGTTGGTCAACATTGCGATATCGACAATGTAGACGATGTAAACAGGATATAAGAGGTACGATGTAGACAGAATGTCTACACAATGTCAATCAAAATTTGCGATGTCGACGGTGTAAACAGGTTATATGAGGTACGATGTAGACACGAAGTCTACACGATGATGATCAACACTGCAATGTCGACGGTGTAAACAGAAAAGAAGGCACACGATGTATACATGATATCGACTCGATGCCGATCAACATTGCGATATCGACGATGTCGACGATGTAAACAGAATATGAGGTACGATGTAAACACGATGTCGACCCGATGTCGATCAACATTGCGATGTCGACGATGTAAACAGGAAACAAGACACACGATGTGGACACAATGTCGACTCGATGTTGGTCAACATTGCGATATCGAAAATGTACACTATTACTTATTAGGTTTGTTACTGACTGTGTACAGAAATTTGTGGGACCGGTAAAGTCCATAGAAGGCGAGGCGGAGTTTTTTTGTTTTTTGTTTTGTCCAGGACCTAAAGTTTGATATGTAAACAAACAAAAGATAATACATAACATTAAAATTCATAGCTTAATTCTCTAATTTTTTACGTTCCTCGTCAGTCGTCTGAGCAAACCTGGGTGCCATATTGTAGGATCATAATATAACGTCACGGGCAATTTAAAGGGGGCAATCTAAATATTTTGGAGCTTAAAAATCAAAGGTATGGTTGACCATTTGTGTAAAAAATCAGCTTAAATAACGTTACGTCCGCCATGTTGCCGTATAAATTTTGACGCTCGCCGTGTAAAGAAATTTATAAGGCAATCACGCGACGCCATTCATCCAATAACGTCGAAACATTCTAGTCCGAGGCAAAACAAAGGATATATATATATGGTACGCTGCAAATGCAAATTTAATTATTATGCTAATATGATATTAACACAATGTCTACTCAGTATTGGCCAACACTGCGATGTTGACAATATTGATTAAACGTCGTGTATTTGACATACCTCAACATTTAGCCCGTTTGATTATGTTACTACATACGGTTACATCAGCCTCAGCCAGTGATAGATCTTGATCATTTAATCTCTATCTCCCTTCCTCTGTCTCTTTTGTCCCTTTTTCCTTATCTGTTTGTTTTATCGCTCTTTTCTTGTGTTTTACTGTCATTAATTTGTCTTTAAAAAGAAAGTAACCATTGAAAGCCATTTAAGACTACATTGCTACCAAGAATTGAAGGCTGGTGACCCTGGATAGACAGTTCGATACCAGAAATAAACCAATGACGGGTAGTAATGGGCAGTTTCCCTTGCCACAGTCTTAGTTAGGGAACATCGAAACAGCTACAGCGTTGAAATACTCAATTGCCCTTATTACAGAGGTAACAATAGGAGAGAGGTCAAGCTAAGATAATGCCAAGGAGAACTGCAACAACTTAATAAGCAGTTTAAACGGTCTTAGAAGGAGAAGATGGAGCTCTTAGTGTTAACTGACGATGAATGATCAGTGTTGGTAAGGTTAAGTCGGGCAGAGAGAATAAAGATGATGAAAAGGAGAGTACAAGAGATCACGCACGCTTTTTGAAATAACAAAAAGTTAGAAAGTGAAAGTTCAGGCACTTTCAAATGCGCAGTACCGGAAGGAAACCCATTCTGGTCCATGGAATGAAATTACAACTGTTGTAAAGAAGGCTTGCGCTGGGTCTGCTTCTGGTCTCAATGGGGTAACATACAAGTTATACAAGAAGTGTGACCAAGATAGTCCGGAAAATGCAGGAATTGTGAGTCATTTGGAAGAAGGGAACAGCGCCGGAGGGGTAGAAATAGGCAGAGGGTTGATTTGTGTCAAAGGAGAAGAACGCTTAAGAACCATTGGGCAGTCAGGGCCATATATCTTGTTATATGTTTCTTGCAGTGTAAACTAATAGGCTATCAAACTACATGGTGAAAAGTAAATGTATCAACACATAAATTAAGAGGGATAGAATCCAAGGTTTTTTTATGACGCTTTGGGTACACCAACTGCAGAGATCTTCGTTAGGACATCAGAGAGGCAAAAACGGCTAAATGGAAACTTAATGCGGTCTGGCTTGACCTTGTAAATGCATATATTTCAGTTTGTATAAGCTAATATAGATGGCGGTGGACACTTACCATGAACCACTGCATAAAAATATATTGTCAGGACCTTAATGCAATTAGATTAAGATTTCTGTTGGAGCTTTTGCGACAGTATGGCATCAAATTAAAAAGGGGAGTATGACAGGCTGCATAATATCATCAATGTTGCATGTATTTGTGATGGATGCTGAGCTTGATGACGACAGCAGCATCAGAAGGTACAAAGTACCAAATACCGATAAAAGGCTCCATGGTTGACTCAACAAGGACCACAACTACACACGTACAATCTAGACGGGTCATTGCGTTATTGGATGAAACTGTAACATATGCATACATGAAGTTAAAATCAGAGAAATCAAGATCAGCAAATTATTTAATATGAAGCTCTAAAACATGAAAAATTCAAACACTTGTGGACAACAAAACAAGCTTATTTAATATGAATAATAAGAAAGTAGACAAGAGGGCTACCAGAAAATTACGAAGCTTGGATTTCTAGTAATCAGCAGACACTGATGTGGATGGTATTAACTAATATATGAGATAGCGATGACAGTGGAAGAGAGTTTGGAAAAGGGAGTAAATGACTTTGAAGTCATGAAGTGGCTGAAGAATTCAAGGTGACCAAATGCAGACTGGTGATGACGTTACATGATTTGTTAGAGCAGTGACTCGGAAACGCAGGAGTCCAAACATGGTCAGGTCGCAAGTGGTTTACAATGTGAGAAGGAGACAAAGCAGAGAACATGTTGGAATTTTGAGATATACTCGGCAACACGTGCACAAGCAGAAAGGGATTCGAGTGTCACACTTTCAGCTTTGGGCAATGGCTGACAAGTCGGAGAATAGGAGTATGGTACAAGGAGAGGTGAAAAGAAAGGTTAAAGAAATCATCAGATCACGGACAGCAGAAGTCAGCAAGCAGAGTGTCAGGATGTGTTTCTTTTACGATCAGACCGGTGTATGATACTAGAACTTTATAATCACCGGCCAATCCACAACAGTAGGATCGTTCATATAAACCAGTGTAAGAAGAGAGCGCAATGGCTCATATCTTTTCCGAATTCTCGGTTACACTAACATAAGGACGGTAAAGGTAAAGAGACGACAAAGACTTGATAAAGCTAGCGGACAATATGAAGAAGAAAATTGACAACAGTAAGAAAAAAGATGGCAACTACTTTATCAAGGAGATTGTGCAGTCTGAAAATAAGGTTGGCAAACCATCAGTGTTCGGCACAGGGGAGACTGGGAACCGAGTGTAGACCATATTAAGAAACTAGTCTTTTCAGACGTAATAGAAACAACTGTGCAACCAAACCTGGTGCTGTGATTCAAATTAGCCAAAACAATTTTTGCCATAGAGCTGACAGTACCATTGGAGGAAACCTGCGACGCGACGTACCAAAGAAAGAACATAACATGAAGTGCACGGATCTAATGCAGACTGCAGGGAGAAGGATTTTTATACTCCTTGCCGAGGTTGTCAGCTCAGCCAATGTGGGAGCTGTTTACGAAGCTAGGAATGGTGTCGACAGTGCGTATGACCGTAGGACATTTAGTAGGCGCAGCAGAGACGACATCTTACTGGGTTTGGCTCAGACATGACGCGTCGAGCTGCATGCCTAAAACCAACGAAAAGTCAACGAAATGTACTCCGTTGATTGCTGCCCGCGGGTCTTGTCACGGATGAAATCAGAAGTGTGTATCCGGCTCGGTGCTCATAAGATACTTCCTTACTTTCTATTATACAGTGTATCGCAATTTTACATTTAATTTCGTTGGAAAACTTGAAAATAAAATAAAGATAGACATATTTTATATGAGTCGTGTAATAGTTTGGTTACGGAAACTTTAAACTATAGTCTGCCCCAAGATATTTTTGCCACATATTTCCTTACATTATTCGATATTTATAAATACCTCTTGGTTCAGACGATGTTCATTCAATAGTATGAAAAAATCCCAAGATTTCCCCTTTGAAACGCCCCCTCTAGCTTGTCAGGTATCAATACACGGGTAAAAATCAAAACTCTACGGGGTTTTTCCATTGCTAAGGAGATGCAGACGCCCGGATGATAACGTTGAAAAATTGCGCGAGGTGTCCCGAGTACTTCCGAATGGAGAAAAGATGTCAACATTCCCCATTATAAATCTCCGTAGGAAATCTGTTTTCGTTGCTGTGGATTTTTACGAGGGAAAAATGATAATGTGTGAATGAAGTTATCTTGGGAATTTTCCCTTTAATCGATTTTAATTGCACTGCTGTCAAAGGTATGTGTATTGTTATTGAAAATCGTTAAAAATGCAGCATAAATATGTTGGGACAGACTATATTATTCATTTCGTTATCTTTTCATGTTACAATTTTACAAACACGTATCTCTGTATAGAAATTATATTGGCTTCACATTTTTTAACACAATCACACGGATAAGTTTTCTTATATTGTTCTGTATTGTTTTACATTAATTCAGGAATATTTATTATTTTATCTTACAGTGATAGCTATGGCTTTATTGAAAACATATAACATTCTTAGTGATGGTAATACATGAATCGATCATTTTATTGATCATTTAATCTCTCTCTCTCTCTCTCTCTCTCTCTCTCTCTCTCTCTCTCTCTCTCTGTTCATAAGAAGTTTGTTAGAAACAAACTTTTAGGCAATTGTGCGATACATTTTCAAGGCTGCAAACCACATTGACTCCATGTAGCCCTGTTTTTCGGCTTGGGAAGCCAGATACTTGCATGTTGTATTCCCTGTGTAACATTTCATGCCGGTCTCTTGATTCAAGGTCAAATTGGCTGTTATTGATGTAAATTGTACATTTCCAATTTTGGCCGGAAGCAATCCATACAAGTAAACATCTTCCACCCAGAAAAATGGTGTAGAAAATGCGGCTTTGTACATTGGGTGAATAATATCAGCAGATATCAGTACAAAATACCCATTGCAGTACGGCACTGGATAATGCGTCATGTTCTTAAACTGATTTGCATGAACCTTCCACTTGCCATTTTCTCTCATTATACGGCTTGTACCCTTAGGTCTTAAATGACCCATAATTTTTCGCGAAGCGTTATGATACAGCGGAAGGTAGTATTCCAATAGGTTGAACACATTCACAAACATGTCGTCATCAACTTTCACAACCATCTCAACATTGGAGCAAAATTCACTTATCCAACGATATGTTAGAACTCCTTTATGGGTAAGATTGTGATAAGAATCTATGAACTGGCCTTGTATGATATCCCCATACACAGTGCTTTCGTTTTCGAGCATCATCTGAATTTCCTTGTCACTAGTTTGTCCAAAGAAGAAAGCAATTCGGAAACTTATATTGCGAAAAATGTTAGTATTGCCCCAGGTTTTACGTATAGCCCGCCTTCTCTTGAAATGATCCGTCGATGTTTGAAGGATGAACAGGAAATTAAGTTTGGAGTCGGATTTACAGATGGAAGGATTGTTGATGAGATATGGAGACACGAGAGTTAATGGATAACCTGTGTTTCCCTGTGGATCTGTGGTGTCAGTTCTCAGAACAGAAATCGGTTGGGAGTAGATTTTTTTGTCATCACTATTAACTCGCTGATATCTAAACGAAGCTGTGGATCGTGATATTACTGTCCCTGGGGTATTGAAGAGATGGACAATCAGGATGAATGTAGTTGTGAGGACACCAAGAAACCAAGCAAGACGTCGGTGGTGAAAGTTATTCATCAGGTTTTTTATGGTCATCCCACAAACATAAATAGAAAGACACTAGTTACAGTATATACCATTGGTTACCAAAAACAGTCAACGTTTATTTCATTACATTTCTAGGTTCATAGTTATTCAATCATTAGGTTAACAGATCAGTCTTGGGTTGTTAATTTTTCTAGTTTTTTAAAATAAATATTATGTAGTTTTGTGATACATGTATCTAGCAATATTAATGTAGAATAAATAAAAATCACCTTTTAGATTTTCACGTGGTACAACTTCGCCAGTATCTTGTATTTACACCTTGATTTCGGATACAACACTGGATTAATTAACATGTACCCAGTCATTTTATCCTATACAGGTTTAATTAATATCAGATACGCCTCATTAGGCATTGCTTGTACGTACTATTTGCCGGTTACCCTGTGGCAACGCACTTTGAGAATATAGAATATTTGTCATGATATAATATATAATATAATGTTTCTCAAAACCCGTTGACCGTAAACAAACTTTTATCCGCGACGAACTTATTTCGCAGTTAACAAGAAATAAACTGGTTTGCGATGACTAATTTCCGCAAATACGAGGGTTGTTCGCAAATAATTGAGACATTTACTCTTACTCTCTTGTGTATATGTATATAAAGATAAATCATTAAAATAAACCAATGTGTCTTTTATTAACGTAAAAATTTTGAAGCTAATTGCATCATTCGTTCATTCCTGGTAAACTAACAAACGATATTCAGTCGAACGGAAAACATGAACTGTTCTTCATTTTTCATCTTTTCAATTTATTTCTAAAATGGTAACAGTTACATATATATTCCATCCTTGAATTTGTATGGGAAAAAATGAGTTATTTCTTCCCATAAGTCAACTTACTGTCAAACTTCTCTTACCGTCATCCTGTATATATCTTAAAACTGTTAAAATCAGTTTGTGTGAAAAAAGTACTTGATATTTAGTCGCTTTTTAATTTTTAGTGAAACAATCGTAAAAAAAACGATTAAGTGTAGCTTTTGACCCTTTTCCATCATATAGTTTTAATCAAGCAATTATTCGAAAACGTTCACGCCAATTTTATGTATATTCGCCGTTTAGACGCCCAACTTCAATAAAACGTCTCAGACTGATCTTTACCCGTGTTTGTGAGAAATGTTCGCGACGATCTGGCTCTCGCGAATATCGCGAAAATCTATCGCACACGAATAAAAGTTGATTTACAGTGATTTGGAATTCAATCACTGCTGCCGTCGCAATGTGACTTGTTTCTTTAGCAATAATATTGCTCAGAGATGCGTAGAAATCGTCTGTTTTATTAAATTAAGAATGGAAATGCTTATAATAATAAATAGAAGATATTAGCTTGTAAATTCAAAGTTGTGAAAATCATGACCCCTGGGGTAGGGTGGGCCGAAATAAGGGGTCGAATTTTTTTTACATAGGCATACATAGAGTAAATCTTTAAAAATCTTGTTCTCAGAAACTAATTAGCCAGGAAAGCTGAAACTAGTGTGGAAGCATCCTCAGGTAATGTAAATTTAAAGCTGTGAAAATCATGACCCCGGCCGGGTGTAGGGTGGAGCCACAATGGGGTCAACTGTTTACATAGGATTATATAGAGTAAATCTTTAAAAATCTTCTTCTCAGAAAATTATCATCCGGATGATTCTTTTAAATTGTGTAGAGACTTTTGCCCATGGACAATTCTTGGGCGTCACAAGGGGTTCTGAGTTTGATAAAGGTTTACATCCCATATACAATGTACATAGACAATTGTTTAGATTCTTTTTGAGAACTGCAATGCTCAACATGTGTTATGATTATAAAATAATCCTATTAGAAAAGGCCTTTATATTTCTAAACAACATTTCTCGAGATTCATTGAATCTTGGGCTATTATGGATCGGATACCTTAAAATTTCTTTCTTCTATAATGTCGGAGGAAAATCATTATGATCTTGAATCTAGTTCTGCGATACAGTTTCCCCTGAATATGCCTAAGTAGACTCTAACCCAGCTTTCAATCGCTTTGTTTTCAAATTTCCAACCGCTCTGCGACTTCAACAGAAGTGGTACTATTCCGCCAAGCTTCTATCGTTTTTTTTTCAATTGTACAGGTGAATGTTCTTTTATATTTCACTTTATGATAATAAAAAAGTGTTGTCTTGCCAAAAGTAGTGTCATATTTATTTATCGGGCATCACAAAAAAGTATGGAGCATTGCTATTGTCATAATTTGCAACAAATGTAAATATAAGAAATAAAGTATCATTGTTGGATGTATATCGGGATATAAATACTAGTTGGTTACGTGATCAAATCTTCCATAAAGTCCTCCTTTTAAATTGTCCAGATAGTTTGTATTATATTCCATTAAGCTGAATTTATCATGATCTCTATTGTTCCTCAGGTGAGCGATGTGGCCTTAAGCCTCTTGTTAAAATTAGATTCATCAATCGGTCCAAATTGGTAAATTGTTTCTTCCCTACATATCACAATATCATTTTATGAAAATTGAGAACAATTGCAATGGTAAAATTTAGAAAGAGAGTATGAAAAAGTGAGTTTGAAAGCTTTTCATCCTTGTTTCGTAACATTCTGAGTTGTTCAATAATACATGGAATAATCATAAAGTAAAAAAAAAAAAGGTATATGAATATAAGATAAGACTTTTTCATATTGCATTTTATCTTGGATATGGTAATAACTAATTACACTATAATATATCTTTGAAATGGGATAAATATATTTTAATGACTATTTTTCAAGAAAACACAGTAGATATTATATAGTTAAATAACCTTAAAAGTCACACATCAGATCAAACAATAACTGATGTTTTCAATACACAGGATATCCCTTAATTATATTAAGTCTTGTGAGCATGCAGATTTGACGTGAGTTGATGAAATATAAACATAGCAGATTTAAAGCAAACATAAAGGAAATGTACAATCATTTAATATTTATTCGTTTGATGAGATATTGGCGCTTCTGATTGGTCGAAAAATTTCTTTGATACCTGCATCATTAAACTTTCGCCGGATCTACTTTTCTCAACTGTTCTGATCTAACACTATTTATGGAACCGAAATTTCCAAAATAAACATTGTCAACTAAATGTTAAGTTGTGTCTGTTTAATTGTCAGCAAACGAAATACAACTTTATAAACCTGAACAAAAATGAAAGTTTTACCTTCTCAAATAAACAAAACACATTTTCTAATGCACGAAATAAAAAATTAAGCGTCTTTTCACGACTTCGTCTGCTTGGGATCAACGATCAACATTTACGGCAAGGTTGGCTGTTCCAATTCCAGGAATAATTATTATAACGAACATAGGCTGTAGGCCTATACACTTTCACGGCAACACTGCGGTTACCGAGCGGCATATCATTTCAGTACATCACAAGCTAATATTAGTTACCACAACATTTACAATAGTCGCACATGCATTGTACAATCATCGTTTGTCGACACGTATATATCAACTATTTTTGTCCACGATTGTGTCCCCTTGCACGGTTATGCCAAGTTGCATATTCCAGCGATCTAACTTACGTTAAAGCGCCATCGATTGTATTCCCCTCTGTTTTCAATTCATCCGGTTCAGATTTCAACTCTCTATTTGTGTTTTATTTATTTATTTATTAAATTCTGCTCAATAGCTCTGCATCAGCTGAAGGCGCATCCATTTTGAATGTTGTTGCTGTTGGTGTTTGTATTCATACGTGCCGCTTCATTTACATTTTTTTTTTTTTACATTTTTGACCAATGACACTTCACATTTTATGATATAGGGATTTAATGATTAAAAATGCGCTACGCGCATTGATGAAGTTTTCCGGTCAATTTTTTCTTTGATACGTCGATCAATAGAAAAATTCATTTCTTAATTCAATGTAAATAATTTAGCGTTGAAAAGAGCGTGAACGAATCGAAAAAATCCGTCTCACAAATTTGAACTGAAGCATTTTGAAAACTAAACAATTATCTACGAACAAAAAGAGCAAGCTACAATTTTTGATACGATATTTGTTGTCAGATATAATGAAACACTTGAGAAGCATTGTTTTGTTTAATAATTCTCGGTCACGAAAATAAGTCGCCAAGCGAAGTATTACGCGCATTTAAAATCGAGTCTTGTGTGATTGTTGTAGTAATCGAAATTTTAAATATGATATGCTAACAAGTTTATTTAGGCATGATATCTATTTTTTCTAAATTTTGCAAGGGTTAAAAATGTGAAATGCAAAACTGCACTGCATCAAAGTTGTGTAAAAATGTCCGTCTTTTAAACTCAATTACCTATTTTATTTCAATTAATGATTTCCACAGGGGCCAAGCCCGTTTTAACATTAATTTCAATGTAACCATAAATGGTTACATTGAAATTATTGTTTAAACGGGCTTGGCCCCTGTGATGATTTCTAAGGTGAAAAATGATTCCTTAATTCTAAATTAGGACCTGTTTACTATGTATATTAGTAATCAATACTAACTATTTAAAACATGACTGCCCTCATCGATTCTCGATATTGCAGCTCAAATTATCATTGATTATGTTGCAGCAAGGATTAAGATAACAATTGTATTGCGTAGTTACAAAACTGATTTTATGATACTGCACTTTGATTTACAATAAATGATTGCTCAACTTTAGCAGGTTAAACCCATGTTAAGAAGAACAAAATCCATAAATCAATCTTGCATGTTTACAAACGATACTTTTGTTCAGAGAAGACAAACCGAGTCTTCAGTATATGGCTAAAGATTTGATATAAGATTATTCACTCTGAAATCAATACCTTATGTAGTCCAGCAGGCCTTAAAGAATTCAAGTCTTGATTGGAAAACGATTCTTTTACTAGTATTCTTAGCCATTTTTTTTAAAGTTATATGTTATAGATTCAATAATAATCGTTAACAATCATTTTCGTGGACCAAAAAATTTCACAGTTTTGAAGATACCAGCACGTAAATTCTTGAACATTAAAAGTAATGCAAAGTCTCTCACTTCAGCAATATGAGCTAATGTTGAAGATTTTTATTTTAGAATTGTAACAACTTATTTTAATGACCAACAAAATGATAGTTGACAAACTTCTGTAAGTCATATTTTTTTGTTTTGAAAGCAATTTTGAGGCTCATTGAAGCAAAATCACATTATTTTTATTATCGTCCTGCACAAAAACTTATTTGCCATATATTCCAATGTACAGATATCTTTGTATAACGATAAAATTCAAAGATTTTTTTTCAACCTATTTATCAAACAGGTTTAAGTACACACAGAATTATCATATTAGCATGATTAGGAAGCAATATAACAGTATCAAAAATACAGGCAATATTGCTTTAAATTCGTAAATTGACTCATGGTCAACAACAAAATTCTTTCACTAAAATTTGAGTGCAACGAATGATGATGTATTGACAGTCAATCGGTGTCATCGACTGGTTTGACCAATGAAATATATGTATTATTCAGTCTATCATGTAAGTTTTATAAAATGCAAAACTTTCATTTTTTTTTATTTGAAATAAAAACGTTTCATTTTCATCTGTATTAGAATTATGGATTTGATGGATATTTAAGTAAATTTTATAAAAGTATGTTTTATTATCTATATGTAAAACACATTGGTTAATTTTCATTCGAAGTTATGTAGAGATTTTTTTTTCTTGGACCATGCCTTATCTTTTTGAAAATACCAAAAGAAAAAAAAATTGGAAAAAATGGTCAGATCAAGTTCTCCGGCAACCATGTTTCCTGCTTTCGTGTGTATCTTGATGTATCATTTTCATCAATGCCCAATGATTTGATCAAAGTTACAAAATACTCAAAATCCAAAACAAAAAAGATAAATAAATATATAAAGACATGGATATACCCTCAAGGGTATTCGATCCTTTGTTATTCCTATTTCTCGAATCAGCTAGCCGAGTCTGCATGAAATTGAACTACGTTAAAACAAAAAGACTTCGTATTTTAAAAAAGCTAATATCAAATTCAGTGGGTAATGGTGCACGCATCCACCTAAAATACAATTTAAGCTTCGGGTTCACGCCTCATTTAATTTACAAATAGGGTTTTAAAAGAATGTTTCTTGCTACCCTAAGTTTGTGTTTACTTCGTCAAGCACAACACAATTAAGTTTCATGCAATGTGAACCGATATATTTAAAACATTGCGTATAGAAAACTATCAAACCATGTCCAGAACTATAAATCCGGTTTCTCTACATAATCTCATTTAAATCTTCATATTTTATGCAACGCCCTTCTATTTTATTAAAATCAACATGATGTTTAGATTTGATATTCAGTGCAACTCGTTTGAAATTGCTGTAATGAAAATCTAAAGGAATTCTGTAATGAAAGAAAATCTCATAATTTATTATATAACAAATATGGTCAATGTAATACAACTGGTATGGGTTTAAAAAAAAATACAACAAAAACCTTGTGAATATAAAAGGAACCCCCAAAATAGACAATATTTTGTATGGAACAAATATGGTCGAAGTATCAATATAAATGATAAGAATAAAAAACAACATGTGTCAGCATATGAAAAGCCCAAAGCGAACAATATGTTACATGGAACACAATAAAAATACAACCTCTGATCTAAATATATATATCAAAGTGATCTATATACATGTATATCATATAATTATCATAATTTTTAGGATGGTAAGTTATAAAATTTCTTTCTAGTCTAATCGGAAATTTAATGTGAATCCTACACGGAAAAAAGTTTAATTAGAACAATTTAAACAAGTTCTTGGTCTTTCGCAAGAGTCCATGGTCTTGTCAGAACCTCATTAATCAGTTTGGCACAGTCTGCATTCACATACCATAAAGTCTACAAGGCTCGAAATTTCAACCATGATGTCTGTTTTACCTCGATTGGAAGAATTCGAAGCTTGATTATCACGAGTGCATAATAAACATAGTTATAATAGTTTATATATGGACTTACAAAAAGCATCACTTGAAATTTGCGAAATGAAAATCAATAGCCACATTAGATCAGGAGCCTAAAAAGGAGGCAAGTTGTTGAGTATATGTACTATACTCTGCCCCGAGTTTTTGCTTCCACCACTTTTTGCTTGATATTTCAATAATAGTAAATACCTTTGTGCTCAAACTACGTTCACCCACTATTATGAAAAATGTCCAGATTATCTGTTTGAAACGCCCCCTCTACCGCTTCAGGTTTCAATACACATCCCAAAATTGAAAGTCTACGAAGGTTTTGAATTGCATCAGCCCGGATGATAACGTTAAAAAATTGCGCGAGGTATCCCGAATATTTCCGAATGGAGAAAAGATGTAAACATTTCCAATTATAAATCTCCGTAAGAAAATTGTCTTCGTTCCTGTGAAATTCTATGGGTGAAAAAAGATAATTGTTCAATGAAGATATCTTGGATATATTCCCTTTCATCGATTTCAATTGTATTTCTTTCACAGGTATGTGTATTTTTATTAAAAAATCATCGAAAATTGATGAAAGCAATAACTTGGGACAGACTATACATATTGTGCAAAGGAGTGCAAGATGTTTTTACAAAATTGATAATCTTATAGTCTCTCTCTCTCTCTCTCTCTCTCTCTCTCTCTCTCTCTCTCTCTCTCTCTCTCTCTCTCTCTCTCTCTCTCTCTCTCTCTCTCTCTCTCTCTCTCTCGTGAGACATTGGAATTCATAGAAGTTCCTGAGAAACAATCTTTTTGGCAATTGTGCGATACATTTTCAAGGCTGCAAACCACATTGACTCCATGTAGCCCTGTTTTTCGGCGTAGGAAGCCAGATACTTGCACGTTGTATTCCCTGTGTAACATTTCATGCCGGTCTCTTGATGCAAGGTCAAATTGGCTGTTATTGATGTGAATTCGACCTTCCCAATCTTTGCCGGAAGCAATCCATACAAGTAAACATCATCCACCCAGAAAAATGGTGTAAGATACGAAGCTTTGTACATTGGGCGAATAATGTCAGCAGATATCAGTACAAAATACCCATTGCAGTACGGCACTGGATAATGCGTCATGTTCTTAAACTGATTTGCATGAACCTTCCACTTGCTCTTTTCTCTCATTATAGGGCTTGTACCCTTAGGTCTCAAATGACACATGATTTTTCGCGATGCTTTCTGGTACAGCGGAAGATAGTATTCCAATAGGTTGAACACATTCACAAACATGTCATCATCAACTTTCACAACCATCTCAACATTAGAGCAAAATTCACTTATCCAACGATATGTTAGAACTCCTTTATGGGTAAGATTGCGATAAGAATCTATAAATTGGCCTTGTATGATATCCCCATACACAGTGCTTTCGTTTTCGAGCATTATTTGGATTTTCTTGTCACTAGTCAGTCCAAAGAAGAAAGCAACTCGGAAAGTTATATTGCGAAAAATGTTAGTATTGCCCCAGGTTTCACGTATAGCCCGCCTTCTCTTGAAATGATCCGTCGAAGTATGAACGATGAACAAGAAATTAAGGATGGAGTCGGATTTACAGATGGAAGGATTGTTGATGAGATATGAAGACATGAGAGTTAATGGATAACTAGTCCTTTTCACAGGCCTTGTAATTAATGTACTCGCAACAGTAGAGGGTTCGATCTCTCCAATTGTTTTGATATTCAAGTTTCTACTGTTTGTAGCATCCTCATTATACACTTGTCTTTCGTTCATTAAATTCTGTAATCGTGACATTTCTGACACTGGAGTACTGATGAACTGATCTATCATCACCAATGCGGTTATAAGGCCGCCGAGAAACAAGGCCAGACGCCGACCGAACACCGCCATCAGGTCTTGGTTCTTCTTCCTGCAAATACAATGAAAGGAAATCAGTTACCAGATACTACCCCTCAAACACTACTGGTTTGTGACCAATTCTTGTCAAGTACCTATCCTCGCCCGTATTTGTTACGGCATTTTTCATACGTAATTTTAAGTGTTGATAATTATAGTGACGTAACATTGACCTGGTGAGAATTGGTTATTGGAGAGAATTGTTCTGTCTCAGTAGTAAACGTGAGCAACTGTCGGCGTTTCAAATGTTATTAGAACTATCCTAAAATTATAAGTAGTTCCCGGTATTTGATAACTCGTGGGACAAAGCCCTGACCTTTATCATTAAAAACTGATGAAAATGACTTTTTTGTGTCCAGGCAAAACTTGTATTCGTTTCCCTGGTCCTCACGCTAAATGAAAGACATTTGTACGTGTCTTACTCGCTCTGTTGAAATAAAGAGAAGGCTCTTCGATTTGTTTTAATTTAAACTTAATCATGATATGCCTGTGGAAAAAAGTGCTGCTATAGACACCATAAATTGATATTTGAAACAACATTACACAAATGTTTTCGATATTACTAGACGAATTTGCGATGAAAAGTGAAAATAAAATGCAAACATTTAGGATAAACGATGTCTTGTTTCGTTTGCCTATCCCGTCTCAATGACAAATAAGGGTGTTTTGAATTCATTTCCCAGTTTTTATAAATAAAATGTTGTTATTTTTCATAACATAGTCTAATATATATATAGTACATTTTAAAATGAGCACTAAATTCATGTTCGATTATATTGATCAAATGTACTTTAGTTATTATTATTTACATGTTAATAAAATAATTTATAATAACTCTGTACAGAATATGAAAATTCAAATGTTGATAGCCTATATATACTTTGTCGAATTCGATTTAAAACATTACAGTATCAGAAAAGTTCTTTAAATTCTGAGCATTGCAGTCACAGATAAATATTAATTGTAAAAGCAAAATCATTATAACAAAACAGACTTTTATTAAGTGATAACAATTGGTGACATTAGTATGATTCAGACAAAACCCAGTGTTGAAAAATGAGTATTTTGTTATTGGTTCAGGAGTATGAGTGCCACTTAGAAATCACTTTTTGTTTATTGTTCCGCTGCTCGTTTCATGACCTGTTGCACCATCGCAATGTTGGAGTGCCTTTGTGTCCACGGAGTCATTTTGGACAAGGTTGCCCGCCACAGTTTTTCCGTTCCCCCATCGTCCCAAGCAAGGATTCCAACATGAACGAGGGGCCCACTACCGTTATATTCCTCCAAACCGGACTTAAGATTCAAACTGAGCAAGCTGGATATGTCTTCATAGTGAACACCTTTGATTTGCCCTAGCACCATTCCGAAAAGATAAGCATCATCTACAGAGAAGTATGGGGACGTATACGAATATTTATATAGCTCGGGCACGAGATCCGATGAAAAAAGAGCGGTGTAACCACTACAGAATGTTGGGTAATGAGTTTGGTTCTTAAGTATGTATTCTGGAACGTACCATTTACTTTTGGGATTTCTAACAATAACACTAGTCCTATTTTCTTTTAATGAACACATGATAACCTTTTCCTTTTTATATATCTGAGGCAAAAGGTATTCAGTTAAAGCAAAAATGTTTACAAACATATCGTCGTCTGCTTTGACTATATATTTGGCCTGGAGACAATTATCGTTAATCCACTGCATTGCCTGTATGCTTTTAAGAGTAAGGTTACGCTGAGTATCCATAAAGTTTCCTTGAATTATGTCTCGTGTTTTCAAATTTTCGTTGTTTATTTTCAACTGGTCCTCTCTTGTCGGCGGTTTGCCGAGAATGAATATAACTCGTACTTTTATGTCTGAGAACACATTTTTGTTTGCCCATGACTCTCGAAGTACTCTACGATGTTCAGAATGGCTCCATAAACTGTGAAAGTAAATTAATAAATCTACTTCCGACGAGTTGCAAATTTGATTGTTGGAAATAATAGGCACGGTTAGGTTTGGGTGTTGTTTACTTGGAACAAACTTTTGGACGGGGGGTCTTGAAAACCATTCCTTAGTATGATCAGGAGTAGATAACTCTTCCTCTTTCTTCGCGTAAGATTCTTCTACAACATCTGTTGGCTTTCCGTTCTTACTTCTAGTTAGGAAAGACAAAATGAACGACTGGCGTGCTTGTTTGAGTGCATTATAGCTCGTTCCCGCGTGGGATGCCTGGCGTCTCGTTGATGACATCATGGTTGAGATTACGGTAAATACGCATGCGCCGATCACAAGACAGGCAAACGTAGTCTCTGAACATCGTGCAATGTTCCATGATCTTCCTCCTCTCATGCTGTCTAATGCATATTACCCTTCCAGGCGACTTCCTCTTCTTCCATATAACGAAATCACAAAAAGGACATCAAAACCACACGTGTCTCTTTAATCTGAAAATGGTAAAAAGAGGCTGCATGGTTGCTTCTCTAGTTTCAATCCTGGATGAGTTTTTTTATCTTTTAATTACCATACTCTATACACACGGCGTCCGATAACCTATTTAATTTACACAGCCATTGTACAGAGCTGTGAATGTAAGGGCCCAATATCAGTGTACCTCTGAGGTTGACTACAATAATAAAATGGTGTTGTCGCGATCGTATTCGTCGATTTTTTTTTTATTGTTTTATAGGTGTCTGGGTGATTTATGATATTTTTGTAACGGGGGGAGGGGGGGGGGTCATTGCTTCTTTTCCATTTAGTGCTTTTTTTGAAACGCAATTAAATAACCGGCACGTAGAAACAGCAGAGCCCCCCCCCCCCCCCCCCCCCGACTTGTTTTTAAAACAGAGATGTTTAGTTAAAAGATGATTTGATGAATCCTACCCCTACCCCACTTTTTTTGGAAAGTATTCAAAATTATAGGGAAATTAAAATTAACATATATAATATATATATATCAAATCAAATTGTAAGATCCCTCCAATGGATTAGGGATTTGAGGATTGGCGAAGTTCGTGACCTTTTTTTTGTAACGTTTATTTTCAAGCCATTTTGGTAGGTCTGCCCCGGTATTTAAAAAATGCTACGTGCTTGAAAACTACAGGAACACATAGATTGTCTTAACTTTAATTAAAATCAAAACAACATCAAGCTCATTTTCAACTTCAAAAATGAAAAGGTAAAATTGGGCGCAGACAAGTACAGTGATTGTAAATACCGGTATCGGTAACAGATTATATGTCGTCTAAACTATGCAATAGTTTGAGGTGAAGCTCTAGCAGTGCAGAACAAACGTGCCTTTTTACATTTTATTTCCTTGGCTTTTAAAATTAAAAGCCAAGGAAATAAAATAAAATGGCATGTTTTGTATACAGATTTTTGCAGGCTTTGTTTATTTCAAAAACATTTGTTTAAATGGCCCATAAAAGATCATAAATGGGAAATAAGGGCTTGAACGAAAATAAGATAACATTTCACGAATATGAAAGAAAAGGCAATTCTTTGCTTTTAATTTGATTTAAACAGATAACTCGATGTCTTTCCTGATCATTGTTTGAAATAATTGTGGTCGAAAATGTCAGAACCTTACAATATTAAATAATTTTTGGCTCTATTTTACACGTCTACAAATGAATTTATACTCGTAAGCTTTAACCATTATTTATTTTTATATTCATCGAATTTTTCTGATCCAAATCAACTTGAAGGTTCTTTTGACCGTACACTTTACATTCTAATTTAACAGTACAAACAATTATTGTGGTACCCTTCAAATTCCATAAAAGTAGAATTACAGTTCCGAGCAAATTAGTTATTTATCTCACTGTTCTCTCTTATACATACTATTTTGTTTAATCATACTTATGACACATTTGCAGATTAGTAGCTTTATGGGGATATTCGGGTAGACATACCGTTGATGCCCTCACATAATTATAGGGAATCGAAAAAACCTAGTAAGCAAATACATACAGGTACATGTACCACCTCCCTTTTTAAATTCATACTGTGTCTAAGCCCTGTGGTTCCTTATATTGAAAACAAACTTGCAATTTATCACAGGTGCACACACCAACCTGGGCCAGTTTTTGTCTTTTTAACTGAATTTCCCTAGACATTATATAGAAATACTTGGAAGCAAATATTATTACGGCATTTAACCACTTATGTCGTCGCTTTACTGGCATCTGAATTTCTCTTAAACCGCTAAATGGCTTTGAAAAAAGAATAATCCACATGAAGAATAAAACTCATCATTTTATTTAAATCTAAACAAACCACTTTTCTTCACTTTACGGAGTTTGTGGAGGTGTTAGAAATCCGAGACAAGTCGTTCGTGAAATACCCAACGATTTTTCGGTATTGAATATTTTCATAATTTACGTTTGAAAATTGGTTACAAGGCGCCGAAACAAGCACAAGTTTTTGTATGTCGTAAAATTGCAAGATTTATGAATGTAAATAACTTTACATAGCTAAATCTAAATGCACAAGTGCATACCAACCTGAAAAAAGCAGGGAGCTTATGTAAGAATTTAAATCGAAGTTATATTCATTGAAAAACTAATAAACATCAGCATGCATTTGAATGTTCGCAAGGTGCTCAGCATTGATTAGTTTCTGTACGTGCAACCAGGCGACAGAACATAGGGTTGCTCACAGAGAAATTCGGATTAACAGCTGTATCAAGTCAACGATCTGTGCAAGTCTAAAGAATCCAAAATAATGTAACAAAATAGTATTTACCTTAAACGTCGATTCCCAGCGGATACATGCACACCTGCAATGAGAGAGATACAAATGTCGTGCTGAATTTTGGTATAAGGAAATCTATACGTTGATGTTATGTTCAATTATGTGTAGCGAAGCGGCAAGGTTTTATTCATTTGGATGGAACTACATTGTATTGAACATAATGACACGGCCATTTCTTTAGAAATAACAACTTTAGTCGCAATGTTTTGACAGACTCCACTTTCGCTGACCACTGATGCGACTAAAACTGTACTCTATGAGAGAGGAGGAGAGGGGAAATATTTTAAATAAACACTTTGAACATACACATGTAGTCAATTATGAAACATGCATTTTCGTGAAAGTTATATTTTGAAAAATACACAAAGCATGTCACTTGGCTTGATCTAGCTTAATTCAGTCTCTGCCGTTGTCACTAATTGGCAATATACTTAATAAAACTAAAAAGGATACTACATTTTTAAATTGACCTATCAGAAATATCGCATTACATGTACGTATAAAGCAACAAGTAACACACTTGTTATTATTCAATGGCATCGCTTTACACCCTCTCTCTCTCTCTCTCTCTCTCTCTCTCTCTCTCTCTCTCTCTCTCTCTCTCTCTCTCTCTCTCTCTCTCTCTCTCTCTCTCTCTCCCAAGCTTCAACAAAACGCACGTGCTGGTTGGCGATAGTGTAGGTGTTTCTGAATACTGTTCTAATAGGTGTGTCATTATGTATCAAGTGATATTCAATATTTGTATAAAGACTACATGTATTTATTAAAAAAACGTGTTACATGTTAGTATTTTAAAAGCTGGAATGAGCACATGTGCATGATAAATACGTAAGGTGTTGATTTGTTTAAGGTTGGGATAGTAATCGTGTTGATGAGGGTTTTTAAACATGTTTTCAAAAAATGGAACAGGTGGAATTCATGACACGATGTATAATTCGTAGAAAAAGGAAGATACGCCTGGCGACCATGTCAAATTACGTCCACGTCTTTTCAAGTGAGACACTAAATAATAAACGAAAATAGCAAACATGCGATTGGTACGATATCATGTTTTGAGTAAACAGTGTAGGCTTGGTCAATATTTCGAAATTTCTATTGTATTGAATTATTATCATATACATCGAGTAGTAACAATACAGCGATTTAATATATTTCAGAGAGAAAAAAAACAACTTTCGATAAAAATATTCCTCTATAATTGTGTGCTTTCGTCTATAAAACTTTTACAAATCTTGCTGTCAACGCCTGTCACGAAGGTATGGTGGTGTTTTTTTTTTTTTTTGGGGGGGGGGGGGTATATATTTGATATATTGATATATCAGATTGACATGTCAACAAAATCCTATTTGTGTCCTTCTCTTTACAAAATATTGCATAACTGATATCGGCCCTTAGTTGTTCCTTGGCCGTACAACACGGTATCGCGTCTTTTAAGAAATTGTACTGATCCTATTCAACTTACCCGCGGTCACGTCTGACTGACCAAAACTAAAGGAGATTAGAAATTCTTTAGCCCTAGATCTCTGTCAGTTTGTTTAAATATGGCTGGAATTCATTTCTACGTGTCCTTTGAGTGTACACAATCTTAATCTTACAATAAGCTCAATAACCTCTTATCAAGTATAATTATGTCCAGGAAAACTTGTTCAGTTACAACTATCCGATTTTATAAACAATGGTCTCTTAAATGAGTAATTGAGCAAATTGACTTCCCACTTTTACAAAAGCCAGATGTTTAGAAATATAAGAACTACACATGTATACAAATGAACAACGATATCTATGAAAAGTGAAATATATTACCGCAGCAAACATGGCGTGGCTGCTGTCCAATTGATCTTAACAATCCAAAGCAAAGAAAAAAGGTCCCTCACACATAAGACTTTTCAGAAAATTCAAGAACCTATATCCACCACCAAACGCTGCGAAGAATGTCGTAACTATTATATACGTACATTCAAAAGAAAAAGAAAAATCCGAGGTAAACCGCGACTAAAAGACATGAAACCCGTGTTCTTACCTGTAGCTTTTCATTAAATCCAGAATTCTCTCAGAAAAATCGATAGCCCTCCTGCATTAATTATCATCTTTCCAATGGAGTACCTACACCTTCAGTATCAGAGTATACATTCATTTCTCACGCCGAGAGTTTCTCTACGGGCATTAACGATTATAAATATAAACCGGTGCCGCCTGTCGGGTACAACGTCGAGCGAGACCTTTTGTCCGAGAGTTTTTATAAATGTTTTTCTACATCATAAAACGCCTTGCCACGCAAGGTTGAACTCGAACGTAGTACATCCGGGAATAAACCCCGACTAATCCTTCAGTGAAATTAAATTCCGGGGTGTGGACTTATCAGTCGTTTGTTTAATTTCCACTGGTCATATCTTGGTGCATTTGAGTAAGCACTCGTGAAACTCTCCTTTGACGCCGAGAGATTAGTATGTTACGAGAATACGTATTAGAGCTAGCGAAATTAGGTCGCTATGTCGATGCAATATCATTACCACATGGTAAAAAAAAATATATTAATTGAAAAATAATGTAGACAAGTACCGCTTCAAAGTGGATGAATTAAAAATAAGCCAAAATGCACTGAATATTAAAATTTTTTTACAACATTAACCGAATCTTAATCATTGAACAGGTGAAATTCAACAGGGTACAGCCTAGACGCATATTTAGCAATTTCGTTAATAGGTCGACACTTAACACCGCCTGAATAATGCGCTATTCTACATTTACGCTCAAGCACGTTAATTTGAATCCAGCCACAACATAACCCAGTTTTGTATCAAAAATATTTTTTTTATTATTTGCACACAGATACCACACAAAAGAGAAGAGATACGGCGCAGGCATAAGGACTAGGCATAGTTGATCGGAGTTGATTGAGGAGATGGGAGGGGGGAAGGGCGTCTTTAAATAACTGTTACTCATTATGGTCTATAATATCACGATATGCACAGAGTTTTAAAAGACTGTCTCTTTAAATCCTACCCTGTGGATATTTAAAGGAAGAGATTATTCGTGTAGTTTAGTGGTGTTAAATTTTCCGTGACATGACTATTTTCTTACATATTCTATATAAGACGTCTTATGAAAGTCCAAGAAATGGCGAGCAGAATACACTGTACGTGGTTGATAACCAATTTCCCCGACATTATGAGAGAGAGAGAGAGAGAGAGAGAGAGAGAGAGATTTATTTATGGTTGAATTTGTCGTGGTCAAGGGCCGATAACCACCGATTTTACAGCTCTGAACAAGAGTTGTCAGTTCTTGCCGTTTTGAGCGGTTTTTTTGTCTAAAGTATCAAATTAACAATACGTTATTTGTAATCATTGAACTCAAAACAATTTTTAAGGATTGTGATTATTACTTACCCAATAAACAATATGATTTCAGCTCGTTCTTCCTTCAACCGATGAGAATCAAAGTAGTGAAACTACTTACGGGGGTTGATGTTTATTAGATTATTGTTTGAACAATTACTGAACAATTCTGTGCGGCTATGTTAAGGCTGGCCAATTATTTTCACAGCGATATGTAGAAAGTCACTTGTCTGTACTTCATAAGATATGACGTCATAGTTAACTTTGACGTCACGATCTGCATTCCTTTCGATCGTTCTTAGGGAATATATCGTAACGTAATAAGTGATATTCATTGTGCATAATAAACCCGCTTCATTCCTTTACATAGACACTGTTGTAAATACTAGTGCTACTAAATTCAATATCACCGATATGGAGTATAAAAAAATCAACAGTTTTAAAGCTTCGTAATAGGTAAATAACTATTCATATAAACTAATGGTTTTGAGACTCCCCCTGCTACGTGTAATCTAATGAATGGTGATATGTATATGCATATAAAAAACGGCTTGACACAAGTGAAAGATAAAAACAATCTTAGTATATTTTACGTGAAATCGGGAGAGAAAATAAGTACCAATGTGAATCTTGCTGGGGGAAACCTACCCATTGACCCGATTTTGTGTAAATCGAGCCTATAAAGTAAAAATGTGCCTAATTTCGATGGCGGTGCGAAATGTTTTGACAATATTTCAAATAAACGTAATTTTTAAATGAACCCCCAGGAAGAACTGCAAAATACATTACTTATCGAAGGATTTTTCATAAAAATATTTTTGATTTAATGTCATAATTCACTTGTGCCGATGCGATTTTTATAGTTTATTTACCGTCTTAGGCCGCTTTCCATTAAAGTTGCCTCGCCGGCGACGTTATCGGGAAACGGCGACGTTAATGGAACGGTTGGCAACGTCACAATGCTCCAACAATGACGATTGCAGCTTAAAACTGATACCTATCTTAAAATTTGATCCAAAAATGTTGGCTATTTGCAGTTTTAATGTATTTCAATGTAGTACGACAAATTGTAGTTTTAGAAATACTAGTTTTGTAGAATATGATAACATCGACGCCATATTGTTTCCTAATCAGCAACGGTATATTGCGTTGCCACAATCGCTTGCCGGCGACGCGCGTTCCAGCAATCGGTGACGAAGGCAACACCGGCAAATCCGGCGATGCCGGTTAAATGGAAAGCACCCTTAGAATACACCCGTCACGTGCTTAAGAAAAATATATGACGTCACAAAAATACATCAAACATAGTGTTGGATATCACTATTACTTATTAGGTTTGTTACTGACTGTTTACAGAAATTTGTGGGGTCGGTAAAGTCCATAGAAGGCGAGGCGGAGTTTTTTTTTTTACTTTATTAAATCATACATGTATTGCTCATGCAAACTAAAGTTGTAAAATTTTACTTTAATTACTTTATATAAATCATCATCAGAAATCCACGACCAGTCTCGCATTCAATTAACAGCGTATGCGAGACGGGTCTTTGGTTTCTAACATTGATTTATAAAAAAGTGATTTCCCAATTAGAACATATTTTCATCACACACTAGAAAGAGAAATGTGGTGATTAGGTTACATAGCGGATGCAAAAAAAGCTATTTCATGACGTCTCAGCATCAACTTTTGTGCAATATTTACGCGTTCGAAATGTGTAGATATTGACGTTACATGTCTATATTTCATTTATCAAATATTTATTTTTAAATCAACAGGTAATATTTGACTGAAAAAAATATTGATCGCGGTATTAAAACAAGGCCAGACTCTAGTTATTCAGAAAACACAACACAGACGCTGAAAAAAAATAGAAACAGAAAATTAAAAAACTGCGTTTACAAAGCCGCAACTTTGACGTCGTTTTCTGAGCATTGTGACGTCAAAAGATAAGGGCCCTTTTCTCATGACGGCAGTCATATATGAAATGACAGGCCAGAGATGATGAAAGGCATCTACTGATCTAGCCCCATTTATATTGGCTTCGCCCTCCAAACGCTTACACCGTAATTAAAACATATTATTGTTCAAAATGAATAGTATTAATTTCGCTTCCGCAACTACAAATAACACTGTGCCGGATAATTATGCCAGTGCCAAGGTGGCATTTTTGCACCCGCTTAAGAGGCAGTTTCGGAAAAATTCATACATACAATATGATAGCCCATTGTCTAGAAAGTATAATCACTTTTGTTTTTACTGTGTTTCACCTGAGAGATGAGATATTTACCTTACCTTTAAAAATTAATATCCCATAAGAAAATGAAAATCCCATAGGAGAAATGATTCTCCTACGGGAAATATTGACAATCTTACAGGATTTTCTAAAAATCCTAGAGGAATTATAGCGAGAGCAGCAAGGCGGCGTGAAGCGCCGCTCGCGTAGCGAGCTCTGTAGACAACGTGTACGAACGGAGAAAATTAGAGTTGAAATCTGCACATTGTTCAAAGAAATTTTTATGAGGCCACGTGAAAAAGTTCAACACATCCCAATAATCCTTTGCGGTGCATAGCAACATGGTGGAACAGGAAGCGTTTCTAAGGAAAATTCTGACCTCTTAATCGTATACATCTATTTCAGTTATAACAACAAAAATCTTTTAAAAACACTGAAGTAAACAACACATATGCTTACGTAAAAAACTGTACCTATCTGAACTTTTGCTGACATATGACGTCATTTCCTTTCCCGAATTTTTCCGACAATTTACGAGAATTGTCGAGCGCAAAAGAAAGTTAAGTAGGTGCGTTCAAGAGTTGTACCGTTGGTGAAATTGAGATCTACCGCTGGCAGCATTTGGTTGCCATTAGTGAACTATGGTGGTCATTGGTCACCACTTGCTGCCATTTGTAGCAATTTGTATAGGTAGTACAATGAACGATTTTTTGTCAAATTCAAACAAATGGTAGCCTTTGGTTACACTTATTTACCAATTGTAACAATTTGAACATATAAAACAGTTGAAAACAAAACAAAATACCTTTCCTCTGTGAAGTGTGACTCTTTCCCTTTAAAACAGCTTCGTTGAGTGATTTATTATGCTTAAAAAGTCATTACACAACTTTGATGACAATTTTGTTGAATTCCCAATTATATAAAGAAGTCTACAAAAGGACTACCAATCCTTCATTAATACAAAGAAAGTAAAGATTAATTGCAAAATTGATAATAGATATTTAACGCCAGCAAGAATGTATCTAAATGGAATCAATTCTTTAACAAGAGCTTGGACTTTGGGTAGTTGTCCCAAACAGCAATGTGACATAGGCCTATCAATAATTTCTTTGTTGGCCATTTATCTTTGAAATCTAAAAAGCAATTTCTACGCAATCTGTGCATATTTCACCGGCTTGATATCAACATCCTTTCTACGCAATCTGTGCATATTTCACTCGATATCAACATCCTTTTAATTTGATATGCATATATCTTATTCTAAAGTCTTCAGTTACATCAGTATCTATAGGCATCTTATATCCCGCCATGTTGAATTAACATAATGGCGTCACCTACCAAACTTGCCCAAGCTCTATGCTGCCGGTAGATTTGGTGACCTCATTTGAAATTGAAAGTACACAAATGGTCAACATTGGTAACCAATTGTTACCACTGGTTACCAATTGTAGACATTGGTGACCGAACTTGCCGTTGGTAACAATCTGGTGAACTCTGAACGCACCTACTAGATTAAGAGGTGGATCAAGCATTATGTACTGGGTGTAACGTGTAGTAAGTACTCAGTATCAGTATTAATGGTAACTCTTCGGCTGATTAGTTTTGTTATCATATTTTTTGGCTAAGTAAATACACATGCAAGTTCCATACTTAATTTACTGTCATATTGATTCAATTGTAATATGCATGCGTGAGGTAGGTGACAAAAAATTATTTAAAAAATGTCTACAACGCATATATAGCATACAAAAATTAAGAAAATTATAAACAAATTGATGATACAGAGGAAAATAACAACAAGGAACAAAATGGGAAATAACACACTCAGACAAGCAGTTTATTATTTACTGATTTAAATGATCATTATTAAAAAGTTAAGGAATGATAAAACATGATTGTCCTTTTATGAAAAAAAAAAGTCTTTGATTCAACATATTTTAATGTCTGTTCTACATTAAATTTATGCTCAGTGGTAGTTTGTTTAAGTGTATAAGCCTAAAATGGACAATTGGAATAAATGTTTGATAACTTTGGGTTCCTTGCGGTGATAAAAGTTTTCGAGACAAAGCCAAAGTTTTTAGGTTGGGGCAAGTCAACGGGTTAACGTTGCAATTAACAATGATGAGAGATGTTGGTTCCTTCTGCGCTCGCCCCAACGGTTACACCGTAAAACATATTATTTCCTGTAGGAGAAAGGTATTTCCTGTGGGAATTTGATTCAGACAGGCTGTTTTCCTTTTGGAAACTAATATCTCCTATCGGATTTTATCAAATCCTGTCGGAATTGAAATTCCTATAGGAAGTTCTTGTATTCCGATAAGAAATTTCAAATTTCCTGTAGGAATATTGTTTTTCCTATGGGAAAAATCATTCTTCTATAGGAATTTATTTTTGAAAGGTAAATATCTCACCTGGAAGGTGAGTTACGATGATAACAAAGATGGTTGTAAACTTTTTAGGCAATGGTCTATCATGTGGCATATTTGAATTTTTCGATATATGCAGCTTAGACGGGTGCAAAAATGCCACCTTGGCACTGGCATAATTATCCGGCACAGTGTTAAATATAGTGCTAGAAACTCTGTAGAGGAAAATCTTTTTCATAGATAAGGATTAATGATTATTTTTCATAAGTACATATCAAATTGTTTATGAAAGTTTGAACGTTTCATTCAATCTTTATGCAATAATGCAAAACGCGTGATGACGTCGAATTCTATATTTGTGCTCATGAAGCCTGAATGAGTATATTCACATAAAATTGAACGTCGCAGATTATACACTGAATGTAAATATATAATTATGACGTGTTTCATGTACTTCGCTTATCAAGACATAAGATTGTTAGATAATATGTTTAACTTAACATTTAAGATCAAGTAAACATTCTTTATCTCACAATCGCTTGACGTGCATTGAACAATTTTTCCAAGCTTATCTATGTTGTTGAATTTTAATAACACGCATTGAACATTCTCTTTTCACTCTTGTTAGCCTGAGAAATTTTCACCACACGCTACGTACGTCGTCCAGACTGGTCAGATCCGGTACTAGTACTCTAAAATAACTAAACGCCTTGAAAAGAATCTCACAAATATGATCAAACTGTTTTTTCTTCTTTTTTTCTTTTTATTTTCAACGTTTATTCAACTATAAATAATAATTGTTTACATATGTTAGAATATCAGTTTTACTCTGTGTTTCGTTGACTATTTTCATGACCCAAGGAAAGACTTTGCAAGCAGTTATTTACGGAATAACAGATTTCAGATAGCAAACATTGAAGTAACTTCCCAATTTATACTATGTAACTTCCTATGCACGCTACATATTTCGACAATAAGTTATTTAAGTTTACTCCGTTCATTTAATAAGAATATTTCAATACAAATATCACATAATTACATAAATATGTAAACATTATAACAATGAAGAGTAACTTTAACCTACTATCTTTCTGAACCTCCATTGGGATAAAGCTTTCGCCATTGCCTAGTGCTAAAGCAATTATACTTCTCAAAAATAACATCAAATAGATTGACTTGTGACATACTTACATCTAATGTCAGATAATTAAAACTTTTGCCTTGCATCGCTGTCATTCACTGACATTTTATCAAACCACTATCTTATAAATTTTTTTTTGTACTACAAAACACTACAGAGGAAGAAAAATTCTATAAAACCAGAGTTCTGGCTTAGTGTCTAAGTTCAAAACTAAATGAGGAAATGCTTTTTGTTACAGATCCCATCAACTATTACAACACATACAAATACAATAAAACACTCTTATAATGAACTGCCAGAACGGGTGATTTTACTTCGTAATAAGCGTAATTCGTCATATCAGTCAAGTTTACAACATGTACATGTAAGAAAGTCACAGGGAATATAAGTCACTTCGCTGTAAGCGTCATTTCATTATAAGCAATTTTGCTATAACCGTGTTTCACTTAACGTGTAGAAACTTAATACAGCATTATCCCATAATGCCTTTGGCTTCGAATTATGAAGAAAAGACCTCTATGATAAAAGACAATTCAGTGGCCGACAAATGCGTAAAAAAAAATTATCCCCCTTTAAAAAAAAATATAATTATTCTGAACTGAGAATAATGAAATAACAATTGATCAATTTATATCGGCGGATCAATCACCTTTGTGATATTACCATAGTCTAATTCATTAAAATAAAACAATTACACTAAAAATAGTTTTGTTTTCGGATGATTAATTAACTTGTTTAAAATCTCCTTTTTTAAATGTCTGTTAATCTTTCTATAATACATATTTAAGTACATAGCCTGTATATCTGAAAACCAGAAAATTACCCAACCCTAAATATGATAGAAAAATGAGAGTAACCTTAACCTACCCTAATTTTCCATCAATCAATCTGGTATTACAATAGCGTTGACAATATTAAAGTGCATTACATGTATTCAGACAACTATTTCCGTTCTACCAGTTAACATTTCTTTACCAATGGTCAACTTGTTCACAATCAACCTGAAGACTTTTTCTTCTGGAAATATGAAATACAGTAGTCACTGGTTGTTGATACCGGAAGATGAATGCTGCCGGATACGGAGTCCAACTCACTTCCGGTTACATCCCGGAAAATGTTACACTCGCCAAAGATGCACTTCAGTCCAAGAAACGCAAATACCAGAGCTTCTTTAAAATTGATTGTGTATTTGTCCGGTGACTCTAGATGCATTCCAAGTTTGTCTATTTTGTTCCGGAATGCCTCTACCAGAGTTACGTTGAAGGCTCCTCCCCCTGTTACTAATATAGACATCATACGGCTTGACTTCTGATCGTCTGGTGGGGCTTGAGCCGATGCGCATGCGTCTGCCAGTTTACAGGCCACGTGCTCCACAAACGTTCTCATCAGGTCTGTGATTTTATAAGAGGTCGTCTGCAAAAAAAAATTAAAAAATTAAATTTAACCAGGCTAGTATTCACAATATTATACATTTAATGCAATGATAGGATTTATACATCATACTCTGTGAGTTTTATTTAATAAAGAGAGTTTATTTCCTTTTCTCGTTCTTTGATAAAAAATAGTTTTTTCCCAGTCTTGGCGATAGAATAGAAAGCATAAAGTTAAATCATCATGGAAGATTCTTTTGTCTGATTGTTTAACCCTGGTTTAATACGTACGTCAATCAAGCAGTATACGCAGTGTTAGGTTTAAATAATTTTTTGATGTCATTGCAGAGTGAATATATATAAAAAAAATATCTCTATCATACAGTAAAATCAAAATTATCAAAAAAAAAGAGGGTGTCATCTTTCATTCGATAAAAATTTACTCAAGAAAAAACCATGAACTCACATCTAGAATTGGAAAAATATTCTCTTCAATCCATTCTGCGCCGAGTGACTTTGGAGGCGATGTAGAATAATACGGCAAAGAGTCCAGTTTCTCCAATACGTTATACAGAACTTGACCTTGACCTGCTATTCTTCCATCCGTGTCAAAGGTCAGAGACGAATCGAACAATGCGGCTAATTTGTTCATGACATAGTTACATGGAGAAATGTCGTAGCCTTTTTTGCCATTAATCCCTATGTTAGCTATCCCGCCTAAATTTATACAAATGTCATACGCTTGAAACAAATATTTCTCGCCACATGGAACAAACGGAGCTCCCTGGCCGCCATAGGCTACGTCCTTATTCCGGAAGTTACAAACAAACGGACAATTTAAATACCGAGACACCGTTTCTCCGTCACCCAGCTGGAACGTATAGTTGAGGGTAGGATTGTGAAAAATCGTGTGTCCATGGGATGCAACAAACTCTACATCGAGCTGATTTTCGTCGACAAACTTCTTAATTAATTTCCCGAGTACTGAGGTGGCCATACTCAACATGGAGTCGTATCAAAGCCTCTCCGCTTAGGTCCCTCGCGCCGGCTAATCGAGAGGTCCAGTTCGCATCGTATGGAAGGGTCACTGCTTTAAGAATACGGTACCCCCAAACATCTGTGTCCCGGTCCCCTGTAAACTCTACACAACACAGATCGAGACCATCAAGTGAAGATCCCGACATACAGCCGATTCCCACGTAACTCGTCATCTCGAACCAAAATAAAAAAAACTAGGTCAAAGTTAAAAAGAAAATGCCAGATGGTTTACGGCTAAAAATAGATTAAGAATTGTTATCTATCCAATGACTCTGATAAGGAATTTGCTTTTAGGGAACTAATGTTTATTTTTTTAATATAATTAATACTCGAATTATCGAAGATTATAAAATTTACCGCAATAATAATGCTGATAATAAAGGTGACAATGGACACAAAAGCAGCAGCAACAACAAAAATGGTCACGTTATATGGCCAAGAAAGCAGAGGCCCCTGGGCCTTATCGCTTGCCTGACCAGCACATTATTTTTATCCCAATACTTAACCACTGGCGTCGGAAGCAAATTGAAAGTGGGGGGGGGGGGGGGGGCTAAACTGATCCTCAGAAATATTGAGAGAAAAAAACCTAATTCCCAAAAGCATGAAAATCCTAATCCGCAGGGGGTGGGGGGTGGGGGGGGGGGGGGGGGTAAACCTATACTTCCAAAACAAAATTCTTTCCGGCCATAACATTTTTTTCCACAAACCATGAAAATCTTACCCGGAGGGGGGGGGGGGTAGTATGCCTTTCTTTGACTCCAACTTCTCAATCTTTCAAACGTACATTACAGAACAATTAAGTTTCCTGCGATAAAAAGTGGAGGGGCTGAACCCTCTATTCTGCTATGTGCCTAATGGTTAGATCTAACTTAGCAAAAAAAGTAGGGGGTGGGGTACCAGTGTGTTACTATCATGCCAGTAATTGTTTTCACTATATAACACTATAGATGGAAAAAAAATTCCTTAAAATCAGTTTGTATTTCTCTTGACAAAATATTCGAAGGAAATGTTATTTGCTACATACAGTCATGTACTTAATATCTCATAAACCAGCAGCAAAAAAGGGCACACGGTTCGGCATTTTCTTAAAATATCTAGCTCTAAACAGGTCTTCCCACACAACCCGTTATTTTCCATTTGTATGTAGACTTACTGCACAGTTCCCATGAAGCTGCTGTATGTGCCTTGAAAGAAGTAGTCTCTATGATAGATCCAGGTATGTAGCTCCCGGTCTGAAAAAAATCGGATGGACGACCTGGGACGTCCATCCGATTTTTTTCAGAACGTTCGGGAGATACAAATCTGCAGCTATCTCTATGAAAAATGATCATCTATAACAAAACACAAAAACACATTAAATATTAATCTCGGTGGTACAAAAGTTTAAAACGGAGTAAAGGAAAATGTAAAAATTCAGTCAAGGTTTGGTCAATTACCGGTGTGATACCTTAAATGGTATATCTACCGCATGAAACTCACTGAAGGAGGGGTGCACTAGCTATACAAAGCTTAATTTTGATGACTTATTTTGTACGTGTTTTCCTCACCGTAAGAATGTAAACACCATTGTGATCTTGACGGAGTATAAATGTTTATTAACAATTGAAATTCCTGAAACAGTCAGACTAGCTGTAAATATGTTGATCGTATACTAAACCAGACAAAATCGCGTGAAGGCACTTAATTTACCTTTTCCTAAATTAATGTGATTTTTTCTTTCAAGGTAGCATTTTTTGTTTATTTATTTATTTTTTGCATATACTAAGATTATGTTCGCTTGCAACAAAATTCATATAACACCCCAATCGGTTGATACATGCGCTCTATGATACATGAAGCTTTACATTCTGTACAGAACACATGCAGCCAGTTTGCTTCCTGTCCTGGTAATAATCTCAATATAAGATATAACATTTTTTTCATTTTTGTCCATTATTTGTTTTCTACATCATTATCAAAAACATAATTTTTCTATAACATATTTAATATGTAAAATGTCGATCCCTATATTATTTCCTTCCTGGTTATGGATATCATAGAAGAACAAACCTGAAAAACATGATCATTTATAATGTTTTAATATAACTTTCACTAATGATAGACCCCGTGATCTTTGTTTTCTTTTTCGTAGCCCCATCCAAAGAATAAATGTTTTTTTTTCTATATCAATTCCATAAATCATAGCTTGCAATTTCATGTATTCAAAGGAATTCTACAAGTATATATTTCCATCTACTAAGTATGATTACCTCATTTTCTTACGGGGATTGATTATAATTGACAACTTCATAGAAACTGACATGAATGAAATCTACACAATCCAGTTCTAACCAATTTATTGATCGGCCGAATCCTTCAGCAATCTATGAAAAATCACGGACTGCACGAAATAATCATAATGCTGTCAGCCTTGAATATCCATTTGTTTGTTTTATCATGCACAAATTCCAAAGCGAAAAAAGGCAGAGAAGTTCTGCAAGGGGTATGATACGGATCCGTATCAGCCCTAGGGCTGATAATTATAACCTGTATCAGCCCCGGAGGCCGAAACGAATTTTGTGATGTCATCTGTATCACATGTGAAAAAACGTGTATTTATTACTAAGTATGTAAAAAAATTTCCTGTATGATTCAGCAATTTTCAGGGCACAGTAATAAAATTATCTCATTAATGACAGAACGAGAAAACTTATTCAAAAATGTTTTATAGATAGAATAATACATTTGTACATTCCCTTTTCCATATCACAGCCAGTATCAGCCCGAGACTCCAATTTCAGCCCGAGGGCCGAAGGCCGAGGGATGATATTGGTCGAGGGCTGATACAGGCTGTGATATAGAAAAAAGGGTATCTATTTTCATATTTATTACATACTTAGTAATAAATTTAAAAAGAAACACACCATCTTGAACAAATTGATTTTAAGTATTATTTAAAAGTAGTCTGTACATGTATTAAATAAAAATATGAGATTTTATTGTTTTCCAAACAAGTAGCTACAGAACCGGAATTTCCTCTGTTTTTAAAATTAACTTCTCTAAAACATTTACTAGCATTTGAAGTTTTCAACTGCACTTAAAAATGTCGACTGTAACAAATGTTTTATTTTTTCGTCTGTAAACATGCACAAATGCTGAAACGAGAAAAAAAAGCAGAGGAGTTCCGCAAGGGGTGTGATACGGATCCGTATCAGCCCTAGGGCTGATAACCTGTATCTGCCCCGGAAGCCGATACGAGTTTTGTGATGTCATCTGTATCACATGCAAAACACCTGTATTTATTACTAAGTATGTATTAAAACTATTTCCTGTATCATAATGATTCAGCACTTTTCAGGGCATAGTAATAAAATTATCTCATTAACGACATAACGAAAAAACTTATTCAAAAATGTTATATAATGTTATATACTACGCTACTCAGTACGACTTATCTCTAACCCAGGGGTGTGGTATGGCTGGAAAAATATTCATTCTAGCTTGCTTTTACTATAGCGTGTATTTCTTGAAAAATTTAAGATTAAATTCCACATACATTTCGGTGTAAGAAGCTTCCTTTGCGAATATCCTCTCTCTCTCTCTCTCTCTCTCTCTCTCTCTCTCTCTCTCTCTCTCTCTCTCTCTCTCTCACCATAAGTACAAATATACCTTTCATCATTTATATAAGGCAAATCAACGATCGTTCGAGTTTGAAAAGTAACAATTTAACAAAATCATTAAGTAAAGAATCTATACTCATAAATTAAGGCATTTTGTAAATAAAATACAAAATGCTAGCACCAGAGTACTTGCTTACACTTTTGGTGTTTCAACACATGTTAGATGATGTCCGTAAGGTACATTTGAATTTTAATTGATAAGTTATTATTGTGAAATTAATCAAAAACCTACTTTCATTTTAGATAAACAAGCCCAAAATAGCAAAAATGAGAGTAAGGTGGTGGACACGCTTTGGTGGATCAAAGTCAGGGGAAGTTTGCATCAAAATATATGCTTGCAATGAAATAATATTGAATGATTACATAAACAGTATATATAATAATTAGGAACTTACCTGAATTACACATAGAAGTTAAGATTTGACAAAGGTTGAATAAATGAAATAAGGCAATTCGTTTCTTGAGTGAGCGATTTTAGTTTTAATGGATAGAGGCTAGCGAAGCGCGACCTCTTGCGAAAGAATTGAATAGAACTTTTCAGAACGGGGTAACCAAGAACACGGTTTGACTTTAGTAATTAACGTCTTGGCGAAAAGTGTAGGACGGGTTCATATTGCATGGATGGAACATCTTTGGTTAATACAAAAAAGTTAATAAATAAAATGGAAAAATTTGATGTGATTTTAATTTTGATCGGGATAATTTATTTTTCAGAACGGGGTGCGCAGGAACGCGGTTTGACTATTTTACACAATGGCGGAAAGTGTAGAGCGAGATATTTTGAAAATGACAACAATTTTGGTTTTATAAAAAAATGCAAATAAATATGCATACACTAGCGGTTTCTTTTTTTTTAAATTTCAAACATTTCAATACTACGACAGATTGGTAGTAAACTTTATAGAGATCGCAGAGGCTCTCGAGGAAAATGCAAAATCCCGCTTCAAAAGGCGACATCAGAAAATACATTGTGTTATCAAACGGGGAAGTTAAATTTGGAGGGGGGGGGGGTACTCTCCCCAATATTCTTTTCAAAACAGTCTTTTATCTGAACTTCACATTTTGGACAGAGATAAAAATATTGGTGAAATTTGACCTAAACAACAAAATTTAGACATATGACGTCCTAAATACCCACTCACTGGTTAAAAAAAATCATTGTAATCATTTTCCACTCAGCTGCAACAAAAAGAATTAAGGCCATGTTCATGTATATATCATCTAATGCAGTTTAAATTTTTCATCCCTTTTCTAAGTATCCAGCTATGCAGTGTGGTTTTTTTTTTAATTTCAATCTTAAAGAATAGGTTAATAAAACTAAATGTATAAAGAAAAAATTCAGACACAATATATACGAAAAAAGATGATTCAACATTATTGCACTATGTCATTTATTTGTTAAGTGTTTTAATTCCCGCGCTCGCGCGGGTTTTCATCTAGTGGTACATAATTTAAACGGTGGGGAAATACTTCGACCTACAAAGGTAGTAAACACTTTTGTAAACAGTGATAGGCTATAAATAACCAGCGGCTACTTTCGTTTTGTTGGACATTATAAAGGAATACACAGAAGGGTGTATCAACCGATTACAGGTAAAGTCTAACAATATTAATATGATGGATAAACACAATAAATTAATTACGTATATTGTGATATAGTATGATAGTGTATAAAAATGAAAATTGAATTACAATCAGTAATAGTTATAGGTCTGATCGACGTGGTCATTTAAATATTTACTAACTCAGTATCTATGGAAGTATTTAACTCGATTATATAAAGGTTAGTACATTCAAACTGCAGTGAAATATATGGCGCATTATTTCTTTAAAGAATGAACTTGATTTGAAATAGCTTCGTTTGATATCTCTTCAAATTTTGTTTCACTTTCCGTTTGATTTCAGAGAAATGGCTAGCGGTAACTTAGTGATAATAAGCAGTGATGAAGAAGATGATGATAGCCAAAGTTCCAGTGTAACAACAGGAAGTCAAAGCTCCACTATAACAGCAGAAACACAACAGTACGCCAGGAAGGACAATGAAAAGCCGTTTGTGTACAAACATGAGAAAACAAAAGTACAAGAAACAATAAATAGAATCGTCATTGAAAATGAACCAGAAGATGCTCATTACACCGATGAAAAGGTTATCAATTGTAGAACAAAGATCAAATTCCTGTTGCTCAAAAGTTTTTCTGGTGGTTTAAAAGATTCCAGATTGGTCATCAAAAGCAATGAAGAATCCAAGACAATCACGCTTCGTGGTCCATCAAAAATCGTCCTAGAAAATAGTGCTTTGTTCTTGGAACGTTTGAACTCTGTTTGTGTTTCTTGGCAACCAATTAGTGAACGTAAGTATGCTATCTTTCAACGACAGGGCTGCATAGAGGAGTTTAATACAAGAACAAAAGATACACATATGGACAGAACATTCCATTTATATCTTGAAGAAGTCGAATTTTCGATAGATCAAAAGTTACATTGTGCGGCATTCTCCGACGAAGACGCCAAGAAAGCACTCCAGAAAGCTTTGGCCTTTTTCAGGAAGGCGGAAATTCCGTTTTCGGACCATCACATAGAATTATTTTCTAGCAAGGCTTGGAGCAACATCACCCATGGCCTCCAGGGTTCGCTGATGGTTGCTATAGAGATCGTTCATTCGCAAACGGTGGTGGAGGTAGAGGGACTCGATAAACACGTGACAGTAGCCGCCAACAAAGTCAGAGAGGTGGTCAATGACCACAAACCCTTTCTGAAGCAGACGATAGAAGGTGCTAAAGGGAGGTTATTCGGGAAAAGTGATTCTTTGCAAATGGAGCTCAAAAGGCTAAAAGAGGAAGCATTGTGAGTAATTATAATGTTTGTGTAATATTTATAACTCACACACACTAAACGAAAAACAAAACACAAAATGTGACTATTACCAGGGTTTTTTTTTCAACTCCAGTTAACTTAAAAAAAGACTTGAATTTTAAAATTGTCCAAATCTTTTTGGAAGTAATGCCAAAAAAAATAGTTTGCAAGAAACCAGTCAAATTTAAATAACATATACTATAATATCTAAAGTGAATATACAATATAATTGTTTATTGATTGGTCCCAATGAAGAGACAACGATGGAACATTGGAAGTGGAGCAGAGTGGGGAAACTTTAACAATCAAGTTTCTGGAGTATGGCTCTCTTGGTAATCGTATTAAAGATGTCATAGGCCAGGTGAAAGAAATGAAACTGGTCGCCAGTGACGTCAGCAAAAACGGTAAGATCGACCACAGCAAAATTCAAAGAAAAACCATTGAAAAAAATTAAATGTTACTGTCTGAATTTGATACAAATATTCTAAATTAAAGGGTTACACTTTCACTATGCTATTAACATTTTTTTTTCATCTGAAAAGTTTAACATCCTTTCACAGAAAATGAAGTAAACATATACATGTTTATGTACACACTAATTTAATCTTCCTTATTGTGTCAAAATGTGACTTCAACGCACATGCATCTGAGTTAAAAATCTTTTTATTGTAAGATAATTTCCTTAATCATCGTAACAGATGAGAAAACTATCTTACTTTAAAAAAAATATGATTAACCTGCCAAAACGGTGTAAAGAAGATAATACAATAAAAGTCAGATCAACTTAACTTATTGTTGCTTTGAGTCGCATACATTAGTTTTCATGACATCGATATTTTTAGCACAGTTTTTATACATGGAAGTCCTATAGATATAAAATACCGGTAGATCTAGAATGGAGAAATCTAATTTTACTAGCGGTAAATTTTTCACTCTTTGTTCAAAGTTTCAGAAATAAATGCGTATGCCAATAGGAAAAAAATTTTGCTACATGGAATTCATTTTTTTTATTAAAAAAAAGATAATTAAACTTTAAATCAAATTGATATACTCCTTGTCCTCAGCTGGTGAACAAGAAGTCATTGCAAGGTGCTTAAATACCGAAAAAGGAAAACGTGAACTTCGAACTTTGGAAGAGAAATACAGAGTAACCATTGACGTCATTCCTTGTAAAGAGATAAAGGTCAAGGTCATAGAGGACGTGTCCACAAGGTAACTTTCTGTCCAAGTTTGTTATCTATTTAATAATCTTATGTCATATTTCATCAGTGTATTTGCTTGCATATGTCGTTTGATGCTAATTCAGCTTAAGTTCTCTACTTTCACTTTCAGCTCTTCAAAGTCTGACGTACAACAGGAACCGGATGTCGAGCCGCTGGTCGTCGGTCACACTGAGTTAATTGTAAAGAAAGGGAGTGTGGTCAAGGAACGGGTTAGTGTTACAAGAATAGTCTCATGACCTTGACATTTAACCTACAAATTTTGTTGATAGATTGCTAGCGCTCTAAATGTATGGAGGATTTCAGAAAATTAAGCGTTGCTCCAATTTCAGGCTTCAATCCTCGTGAATGTTCTTCCAAAGTCTTCATTGTGGAAAAAAGCAAAGCTTCCTCGTTCGTTTTCATCTGCTTCAAGACAAATAAAAGAGGTAATTTTCTGGTATTTTTTTGTTCTGTGAAATGAAATAATCAAACAAACAAAAAATTTAACAAGATTCTGAGAGTGGCTAACAAATGAAAAAATACCATTTCTTCTTCTTATAGGAATTTGAAGGAAAGTATGATGATGAAGAAACAGTGGTTGTGACTGGAAAATCAGGTCACCTGCCCAGTACCTGTCAGTTTGTGTTTAATATTGTGCTCAATGATTTGGACAGAGGGAGGGAGAGGAACAAGGAACAGGTGTGAAGATTTGAAAAAAAAATCCCCCCCAAAAATTAGAGACTTACATATATTATATTTTGTTTGACTCAATCGAAACAAAAACCTCACATCTGTTTAGGAAAACACAAATACATTGTTATCTCCTTAGAAACCAAATTTAATGGAATTTTGTCGTTTATTGATATTTCTATCCAACATTTTTTTTCCATAAAAAGGTTTTATTCTCTGTACATTATGTAAATTTCTTTTTTGCTGGACAACCACTAGTTGTACATATATCATAGTGATGATACTGTACTCATTTATTTTAAGGAATTGAGGGAAGCGATCAGGGCATGTCTGGCTCATTGTGAATCCACTCGACAGCCAAGTATTGCTTTCCCCCCAGTAGGCACTGGGAAAATCCTAAAGTTCCCCGATATTTTAGTGGCCAAAGTTATGCTGGAGGAGTGTATCGCCTGGTCCAAGAAGACAAACACTCTAAAGGTAAATGTTATTGTGAGTGACGCGGAGTCAATCATAATTCAAAGACTGTAGCAAAACATTTTAAGTGTTAAAAAAAATTATACTTGTATATATTTATTATAATTTGAAGACTTATGCATTTACATTAAGCGTTATATATGTACATGTACAAGCGATCATTGCATGGGGTCGCCGCGCCACCTTCTTGCATCGATTTCCGGTCTTGAAAACGTCCTGCGCTTGTAACATTGTAACGTTGTTTTATTTTCCAACGCAATTCTTAATCATAAAGAAAAGTAAAAGATACTAAATTATTGTTAACACCAGTACTTGAGATAGAAGAAGTAATAAATTCTTATACGGGAATTTAACTTTCATCAACATGATTATTTCATGCAGTTCGTGATTTAAAAAAAAAAAAAATTGAGGTTGCTGGATGTTTCGACCGATCGATACACTGGTTAGAACTGAATCGTTTATATTTCAGCTCTGTCCGTTTCTAAACCTATAAATTACAATCCGATGCAAAATACTTATTGGATGTAATTTTTTTTCTTTATTAACATTACAGAAAATCTTATTCGTGATCTACGACAAAGATGAATTTCAGGCGTTTGACAGGGAATTGAATCGTCATCGCGAGACTTTGTCGAAGGGGGCGGGATTTCGGAGAATGCTCACAATGTTTCGTAAGTTTTTTTTTTTAATTTGAAGCTTTTATTAACAAATAAATTAATTTTTATTATCATTCAGCTTTGTTAGGAAATCATTTAAAATTCATTAAACAATTCAGAAAGTAAATAAAAAAGATTAATAATTATAGATAATATGTACAAAGAGGTGTAAAACAGAAGACAAACAGTTAGATCTATTGCTGTTAAATTATAAATCAAAAATAATTTTATTTTATTTAGTGGCTTTTGATGACATATACTAGTACTAGTACTGTAAATCTGAGATTATAAATTCAGCTGCTTTGGCCGTATAACCGGACGTTTATATGAATTTGACCGACACATATATCCTACATGTGTGTACATGCACGACAAGTGTTCTTATCCTCTTACATAGACATCATTAAAATACATCTATTAAGAACTCTTTAAACTTAATCTAATGAATATCAATTAATCTTAAATTTTACACATAATTTCACATGGTGAATTTCAATGATTATAGTTCAATACACATTGCAACAAGAACAAGTTCTCAAATCAGCAGAAAATTACTTATTTATATTGTAATATTGTATTTTATCTAAATTAATAAAAAAAAATGATGCATAAGAAGTAATAGTCAAATACGCGAAAAAAAAAATGCAATAATGGATTAAAAAATTGATTTCCAAAACATTAAATCAGAAAATAAGAACAAAAGCCCCAAGGCGGATTCGAACTCATGACCTGCGGTTCACAAACCAAATATGTTAACCACTGAGCTAGTACATCTCGTACAGATGACCTATTGAATACTTCCAATTTACATTTAGGAACATCATAAATGACTTTAGTTACGGGTATTGTATTTTGAAATGTTTTCTTGTCTACTAGGAACAAGCTTTCGTAGACATATAGGTACGACGCCTGTGTGAACTTTAACATAGCTGTCATTTAATTTTTTTCGAAGCGTTGTTTTTTTTAAGATTCCCAGCCTGTTTCTAAATAATGTGATTCTCTAGGGGCTAGATTTTTTTTCTGTATAGTTTGGTAAATTGACTTGAATCTTGCTGCGCAGCTTTTTATTGAGAAACCTCAAGTCAAGTTTGAGTTTTATCACGATTGATCAATAAATGATGAACTTTTAAAATATATATCGCTTTTTTTACTTATCGGGTTCGTCCCGCTTCTCAAGATCTTGTCTCATGTATATAGTACAATGTCATATTAAAGACAAATTTTAAAATTGGGGACAACAATAGGGCATATGCATTGTACTCTTAGAATGCTAGTTTATTTTATATGCGAAAAATATGATAACGTCAGTTGCCTGTGCTTTTAAAGCTATTATAGAAATTATTTCCCTCAAGATATTTTTGAAATCCTGTAGAATTTTCTAAAAATCCCACAGGAATTATATTTCCTATAGGATGAAAGTATTTCCGACAGGAATTTAAAAGATTTTCCATCGGATTTTGAAATCCTATTGGAGTTTTATTAAAATTCTATTTTAAATTCGTATAGGATGTATGTCTCTTATTCCTGTAGGAAATTCTAAAGATCCCAAAGGAAAATAACAAATTAAACGTTTGTCAAACTCTTCAAGCAAAGGTCTATCATATGGCATTCTAGAATTTTTGAAACCTGCACCTTTGACAGATACAAAATGCCACTGGCATGGTGACAGTGTTGTTATTTTTATACATCAAAACTAATAAATATTATTATTTTCAAATATCTTCAAGATTATAAACTGAGGATATAGTCATGCGAATCTTAGTTTTAACTCGCGATAACTTTTGGCCAAAAAAAATAAATCAATGAATGTTTGGATGTAGGTTTGCATCTCAAAAAACTCTACGAAGATGTCACTAGAAATTTGAGACTTATGACTACGTTAATCAAAACAAATCAAAAATACATTTTTTTAAATCCATATCCATATTCAGATTATGGTCTTGGGACCAGATCCTTACCCACTGTGTGTACTAGTATTGTTTTTGTACTACACATAGGTTCTGTTCCACGCCTCACAAAACCCACAGAACCTGAACCCAGAAGTGTGAAGTTGGAGGTCGCATATGCATCAGATCTGCTGATCTATGGAGAGAGCAATGAGGTTCTCAAAGACTCTCATAGGAGAATATCCAAAGAACTGGAGGAATTGTTTCTTGGCAAAGAAATAATTGAGCTCAGCAGAGTAGGACAGTTAACCGACAGAGAAAAGAACGAGATTTATGAGGCAACAAAGAAGATGAGTGTGACACTCAAAATGAACAATGGTAACTGTTTGAAATATTGTAAACCAGCTTTTATTATTTGCGAGCAAGGAAATTTTCAAAGCTTCGCGATAAAGTCTTCTGGTGTATCTTTTATTTGTTGAATTAGTACAGAAATTAAGGTTATGTCGCGAAAATAATAGCTGCAAACGCGTTTATAACCAGTAAATCATGCAATGGGTAGGTGTACATATTACGAGGATATTTCGATTTCGTTGTTTCTGGAAATTTTGGCCCTTTTGAACATATAATTTTGTTGTTGAAAATGTTTTTTGCAGGAATTTTTGATGTGACGATTTTTCAGGAGTTGTACTCCTTTATTCAATTATTATATGGGTTGTTTAAGCCTGCTCACTTTTTCTTAAATTTGGCAGATCACTGTGTGATAATGGGTCACAAAGATGACGTCCAATCTCTAGCAAACAAAATACGAACTATGCTTCTGAGCAGTATGTCGGAGACATCGCACGGGTCCCAGAGAAGCGGAAGGCGGTGGATGGGGCCTCGATCTCGAAAAGGAACGGAAGACTACTGGAAGGAGGTACTGCGCAACAGCACAACCCCTCTATACTGGCGAGAATTCCGCGGGGGACATGAGATTCAGCACTTCCTGCAAACGGAAGAGAATCATTGTCGGGTGAACCCGGTGGATAAAGAGACATTTAAAGCCATCAGCGATTTGGTGGAGCAAACGTGGACGTTAGACGTGGTGGGAAAAGGAGCAGACGCCAGAAACTTGTCTCACCAGCGAATCAGAATCAAGAAAATCGAGAGAGTCGAAAGCATAGAACTGTTCTCACACTACTCCAACGAGAGGGACGGAATAATACGGAAAATGTTAAGGAGTGGTTTGACCAGTTATCCTAGGTTGGATACCATAACAACAAAAGGAGGCTTGTTGACTACTTTGAAAATGCCGAAGCTTTTGAACACCAGTCTTTATCTGGACGTCAATGAGCATTATGCTTTTCACGGTACTAAGTCGTCCTATGTCGAAAACATCGTCAGGAAAGGGATAGATCCACGCAAGGCAACGGAAAAGCTGCTGTTCGGACAGGGGATCTATTGTGCCGAGAGCTCTACGAAGGCTGACCAATACGCAGGTATCATATTTTAACAACCGAATATAGTACCATTTTATCTGATGAAAATCAGATGAAAATAAGGTTCAATATGCAACTCCATTTTCATTACTGTGCACATTTTTCGGATATGTATTCCTGTAGATCATTTATTTAGTCAAGCAACATTGATCATATAGGCAGTAAAGGGTTAAAGTTTGCACTGTAACATACTTAGTCATTCATTTGGCATGACTACAACTTCCAAACTATTTGCAATTTTGAAGGTATGGAGCTAAATTACAAATATTGGTGAATTTCAAAGATAATTAATTTGATAATGAGTTTGGGTGTTGCATACATGTATATTGACAGTATATTTAGAAGATTTGTGTTCATTTGAATTCGAATTTTTTTTTAAGTTATTCAAATCTGTTTTCAAACTGATGACGACAAAACCTTTGCCATGGAGTGCTTTTTAAAACCCGTTCCTTGATGGGGAATATCTTTGCACTGATAGTACATATACATATATTCATATTTTGCAGACGACAAATCCAAACGCGAGAAAACAGACTTAAAGATTCTTTTGGTGCGGTTGTTGATTGGAAATCCGTTTGTCTCAGGTCAGAGTAAAAACTACAAACACCCGCCATGTTCCACCTGTAAAACCACGGACTGTATCAATGCCGAACACGTTAATTACGACTCCATCATCGTCGAAGGTACTTGGATGTTCCGGGAGTTTGTTGTGTATGACTCCAACCATTGCTATCCGGAATATATAATCACATACGATAGGGTTTAACTACCAGATACTTAAATGTGATTCCAATGTAACTTAGAATAGAATAATTACGTTCAATGGCTTCTTGTTCAGTAAATTGTATCTAAATTTATGTGGGTTATGTAATATACTGTTGATTCTTCCGTGCCTGTGCCATAAAAATGTTCGTACATTTCATGTCCGGTGTTGTAATGTATACAACATGCACGTTAAAAGGTGCTTTATACCATATAACATTTTTTTTATTGTGTTCTTTAAAACACGACTTAAAGTCCTCAGATATATTATTAATTTATCCTGTTAACTATTTAATGTTCCCGCCATTCTTTGGAATGTAAAATTAATGTAATGTGTATATTGTTTGGTTTTTTTTTGGTTTTTTGGGTTTTTTTTTCAATGTGATGATTTGTATTGAATTACTGAAAAATATTGTGAATAAAAATTGTAAATCGAGAATATGTCATAATGATTGTACAAAATATATCAATTAAAGACAGTTCATTTTACGTGTACATGTATGGGCAATTAAATAGTCTAGTTACTACATGTAGAGTGCATTTTTAAAGAGTTGGTTTAATCATGGTTTACGTGACTATTTTCACCAATGCAGTAGGTAATTAACAGGTCGATAATTTATTAATGTTGTACTTTGACGTTGCCATCCACTGCAGTAAATAAATGCATTAAATGATGATACTTAAAGGAGCATGGTCACGATTTTGGTCAAATTTTATTTTTCTGTGTTTATTATTTGCAATGCTTTAGGAATGCATTTCTAATGATCAAATGAAATTTGGGTGCCGGTCGTTGAGTTCTAAGCAAGATACAGAGCTTACAATTCTTCGTCATGTAAACAAGGCTCGTGCCCTGTTTTTGTTTACATGAGTTCAATATACCAGTAAAAAATCTTTTTGAAGCTGGTTTGTCTATCTTATTATTCATTTTAAGCATAAAGAAACAGTTTCTAACGATCAACACATTCATTTTAGGTCTAAAACTGGAATTTTCACTTCAACATTCAAAATGTATACAAACGCTTTGTTAACATAGCGAAGAATTGTAAGCTCTGTAACTCGCTTATAACTCATCAAATGACACTCAAATTTCGGTTGCCTATTAAAAATGCCTTACTGAAGCATTGTAAAAATTAAAATCGAAAATAATTTTTGACCAAAATCGTGACCATGCCCCATTAACTATCTTGTACGGTCATTATTCGTCATGTCAATCATTCTGTAGAGCATTATGACTTCAGTATACATCTATTTTAATCAATGTTTACGTTAACAATTCAGTTAGTAATTTTAGGGCTACACATAATGCTATACATTACTTGCTCTTTCAATGTAGAAGGACAACTAGATGGTTGAAGAGTTCCGATTCAAAAATTCGATCATTTAGTTCTATGTTGTACAGTCATTATGCCAACAATTGATATCTTTGTTAAATAGCAAATTTACTAATTTACTCAACAAATCAAGAAGATGATAAATGGTATATATTTCTCAATGTTGTTAATGTAAGAAGACGTGTTCAGTTATTGCATAAATTTTTGCAGGAAGGCATTACCTGTGATTTATGGCGAGCTCTTTGTCAACATTTTTCATTACAGAAGTTTTTGTTGTGTGATGATGATGGTTATATCAACCAATGCATTAAGACAATAAATTTTTACATGTACCAATATGTTTTGTCTGTGTTTGTCGGCGACTGAGTTAACTCCGGAAGTCCGACATTTAGTGAGTAATTTATCTCCATTTATGGCAACTTTACTGTAAACGCAATGCATTTGGCTGTGTATTCTATTTAGTTCTTCTGGCGGAGTGCGGCTTCCGCTACACCAAGTATATCGCTAAATGTTATGCATATGTTTAAGAATAGTCACATTCAGGAATAAGCTAATTCAAATCCAAGCCAACTTGTTCTTACATAATACGTTTAATCACAGTACTTAGAATTATTTTAACAGGAGCTTGGACTTTGGGTAGTTGTGTCAAACAGCAATGTGACGTGGCCCTGTCTATTTCATTGCTGGCCACTCATTAAAATCAACAAGATTTGTCTGGCCTTTTGAGCGAAGACTACGCAATCGGTGTATTTCACTTGTTTTGACATAAGAAATAGATACATGTAGTTGTGTACTACCGAAAGTCCAAGGTCTTGGTAAAATGGTTCTATTATATGTACATGTAGAAACTATCGACTGTCATACGAAAATGTAGTAAAATTACAGCATAGAGTTGATATTGGCGAGATCAGTGTGGTGCGGATTTCCTTTGCATTAATTGGCTTAATGATCCAACAGTAAATTAATCCAATCATTGCCATGAACATGCCGGCTGTTGGCAATCAAACGGGAAATATTGCATTAACAAGAGCTGGTAGTACTGAACATAAGTGTTTTCAGTAATGAATAACTATTCATGTATCCTCACATTTCCTCAAAGAACTATTTTTATATATGCGCATTCCATGATGGTGGGGTGCAGTGATTCTTATATATGTAACTCCGCGTCGATGAAAATTCATTGCCTGTTGCCTGGACCATATATCGATGATATGATACGGAAGGTGCATTATGTAGACTAGATTAAAAAGAATAAAATTAGATCTAAGATCAAATAAAACATTTTGATAGTCCAGACAACAGTGTTAATTAAACAACCGACACTTTGAAAAATGTTATTTAAAAAAAAAATAGACAAATTACAATATAACCACTTGGCAATGCGTGAAGGATATTAAGAGAGGAGCAGGAAACGAGAATGGAAAAGTTTCTTTAAAAAGACCACTTTAGAAATCCGGTAAATACTTAAATAAATGAACATAAAATAGTAATTTCGTTCTGGAAGAATAAAGAATAGATTTCCATGGTGGGTCGAGGTTAACTTTCATTGGTTCATGAAAGGTTATAGGGATTTTTTTTTTTCGCAGTTACTTCTAGAATACGTTAATACAACTGTATAATATGTCCTGGGAACAGACACATCGTTCAAGAAATCTACAAATACATATGTATGCAATAACAATTTTGTAAATACACTGCAAGAAGGTAAAAGTAAATTCCAATGTTTTGGCTGAATTCTTCCGGTTCGATAGTTTTTCTATCAATTCTCATATCAAAATGGGAACTGGTGGGCATTTTCACTTTTCCTTCCCATAGTTACTATATGCATTGATCAAGTTTTTAAAAAAAAAATGAATTATAGTTTTTAAGAGGGGGGGGGGGGGATAGCATCTTACTCTAGATACGTGCATGAATGTACTTTAAATATTTGCCTACAAGTGCATGTGCTTGGAAGAAACCTATAAATTGACAACCACGCCGATTTCAAACAGCGTCACACGTGCAGAAATAGCAATGGGTTGAAAATAAACATCGGATAGGCGTGATTAAAATGAGGAAATATATACAAATATCAACAACCACATGTTCCCAATACACAATAATAACGTTTTGTCGACTCTTTGAGAGAGGAAGTTACAATGATTGTGTCATGGTTACTAAATATAAGTCATACTAGTACAATCAATGCCTTCGATACGGACGGATGTTTCTGACTTTTTTATTTTTTGGAATTTTTGATTGATGAAACTAGCCTTTCGTGGTAATTTTCTTTTCTTTATGAAGCTTAACAACTACGTTTCTATTTTTTCGTTTAAAATCTTTAACAATTTGGTAATTGAATTTTAAGATGGGTTGTATTTGATTTTTCGTTCATTGACCTATCGGCAGGATTACCCACAAGATGGCGGAGTGGCGTGCTAGTGAAGAAAGCAGTAACGGATATTCTTCACGAGCCGAGGGACAGTGGATGAATAATGGCCATTCTGGCTCGTCCAGGCAGACTAGGTCCAGTGACGGGGATGGTTCACAGAGCTTGGATCTGTCAAAAATCTGCAGAGACGGTAGGAGAACCATTTTAAAAAGACTGGATGGTCAACAAGTTACTAACAGATCTACCTAAAATTTAAGATATGATTTGTTAAAGTAAAAAATTCATATGTATATATGATATTTTAACTTACGTTTTCGTATTTTTTTTTATATCGGGCCCTTCTTCTAAGGGAGATCATTACAGTCTAAAAATGTACATGCGTCGGAACGGGGGGGGGGGGGGGGGTGGTCAAGATTCAATTTGCCTCCGACGTCACTGAAATGGCAACGGCCATTGAGCTCTCATAATTAGACATAACTCAGATGATGTTCAGTCGAATAATTATATACCGTTTCATAAATTGTTTTTGCAATGTGATGTAAACTGTTGGATCTGTAAACTAGTGACAAACAATAGCCTGCAAGGTTTCACATTTTTAGGAGGAGCAATTAAATTAAATGACATGGTACTAATTTTTTTCAAATATGACATGTTGGTGCATGTTTTTCTACGAAACTTCGAAATTAAACGAAACAAGGTACATGTAAATAAGCGTATGAATTTCCTTCACAACAACAGAGGAAGACATGCAGCTACTGGCACGTTTGCTGAAATGCGGAAAAGGAAAGAAAGTGGTATCCGAACTGGAAGAGAGATACGACTGTAAAATCCACATCAAGTTCAGGACGACTCCCAAGAGGCGCTTTGGGCGGAGGCGTTCCCAAACCCCCCGACAGGACCAGAGTCAGACTCAGGTGTATGTATCACACCCCAAGGACTAGTACATGTGTATATACTGTTAATTTGAAATCACCGTATCTATTCTTTTTCATATTTAAAAAATTACATCTGAGAGTTGTCTTTCTTATTTAAACAAGTTTTAATTCTTTTAAAAAAAAACCCACACTTTTATTTTAACAAAATAAATTCATTGGAATTAGAAGTTTAAAGGTCATACTTATAGCAATTTCATGAAATTAAAAAGATGGTAACAACGTATAAGAGAAGAAACTCAAATCTACATGCTCTATGCCAATGTATTACGTATTTTCCTTATCAACGACAAAATACAGTATTCGCCGTTTGCCGTATTCTTATTCATTACAAAATGCCATGTTTTTTACGCTTCACGCAGGGTTCCTATGTCGGCATCTCCATTTCCATTGAGACTTCTGAAAAGAATGTCCGAACCGTCTGCCCCAGCGTATAAGTCGACGTCATCCACTATTCAGAACACAGAGGTCACGGTCAAACAGGGTGACATCACCAAGGAAACGGTCAGTGACTCTATCACTCAGACGCTTTTATATTTCATCTGCTTTGAATTTCTGTACTTAATCATAAAAAGCTTTATCTATGCTTTACTGGGATTACAATTTAAATTGTTTCCTTTTAAATTTAAGTATACTTTCTTAAATAACGGGTACATATTCAAGTTTGTGTTGTACGTTTTTTTATATTTTATTGAACGACTGTTAATTGTATACTTAATTTTCTAAGCTTTGTTGAATTACTAGTAATTGTATACCGAATTGAATCACTTGTAACTAAATACCCTTTTAAGGCGGATGTTATAGTGAATGTAGTGGGGCCAGATCTGGATTTTCAGAAAAGTGTCATTTCCAAATTTATCTGCAAGGCTGGGGGAAGTGCTCTAGTAAAGGTATGTATTCTGTACAATTAGACGGGTGTGTACTAATACGAATGAACATAATATCTGTGGTGTTCTATTTAAAAATGATGTGTACACTGTACCATAATTCGTAATGAACTTGTTTGAAATCAACAAATTTATATATCAGTGTAACATAAAACACAAATAAGAAATATATGAGTGTGACGCCCAGTAGAGTAAGTCGGTTTGATGGTCAGAGAGTTTGATTACAGGTTTTTTTACTTTGATTCCAAGGATTGCAGAAGCATGATTCCTTCGCAATTGCTAATTCCTCTAAATGTCCTTCCTAGAGCCCTAGAGTTTTACACGTCCTAGATCATCCTTCCTTATAAGACACGTCCTAGATCATCCTTCCTTATAAGACACGTCCTAGATCATCCTTCCTTATTGGACACGTCCTAGATCATCCTTCCTTATAGGACACGTCCTAGATCATCCTTCCTTATAGGACACGTCCTAGATCATCCTTCCTTACAGGACACGTCCTAGATCATGTTGATTGTGCTTTGCAACACGGCAGTGGATGTCTTCATTTTAACTCAAATAACTTAGTCCCTGCTAAGCCCTGCTTCCTTCCCCATTTCTTAGAGACATATATAATGATCTTCTTGCTGGTGCTTATACTGGTATTTCCAGATTTCCCTCTGCTGCTGTTATCAAGTAGATTTCCATCTTTACTCTAGACGTTTGTTCACCTGCTAGCTTCTACGTGACCGTGTAGAGATTTCGAGCTCCAGGGTTTTCCTTGCCTAAAGAATATTCTGCCTGTTTGGCATTTCGGTCTTTCTTATCCTTCCCTATGCCGACTTTCATTTCCTTGCCAGACGCACATATGTAGTATATTCCTCCTTGTTTTCGCTGCTTATAACAAATGTTTTTCCTTGCTTCTCATCCGTATACAACATGATTGCCTGAATGTCTGTCTGATGCTTATATGGCTGTAGGCGGATTTGGTTCTCTGCGACATGGTATTGGGATATCTATGAAGCCTTGTGAATCATTTCACTTATCAAAAAGTTGTCTTTGGTCCTTATTTGCACAAAGCAGATTCAATACGATGAATGTGACCCATAAGGACACACAATGGCCACTTCCTATCTAAATTTTATTCTGTATTTCCCTAGTATATCTAAAGCAAAACAAGCGAAACCTAGATATGTACATGTTGAAAAACAAACCTTGTTACCGATATTTTAATGTAGGACCTGTACCACTAATGGCATTGATATTTGCGTTTCCTCTTCATGTTATTTAGGATAGTGTGTGCACTTTTAATTTTATGAATGTATTACATGTACTTTATTACCGCAAGATCGATTCAAAAAAATATTAATAAGCTACAAAGATAATTGTTATTCTGAATAATTATATATGGGCATTTGAGAGCCTTACATTTTTTTGTCATATAAATGCATTTTACGTATACTATATAAAGTGAAAAGAAATAGTCATCTTCATTAGCCAATAGTGATTATTCGCCTCTTAAAACGCCACCCCTCGCTAACGGAGAGGAGTTATATTTCGAACACGTGTTATTTACTATATATGTCAAATTATTTGTAATTTGGCGTAAAGTTGTGCGATGGAAAATGTGTTTTAAAAGGAAACATCTCTTTATAATTTCCTTTTTTCTACAGGCTCTTAAGGGCGTAAAATCACGACAGAAAGGTGTCAGCGTCATCACAACAGTTGGCGGAAACCTTAAATGCAAGTTCGTGTACACGGTCGTACTCCAACCCTGGACAGACATGATGGCACAAAAGGTAAAAAGATCCCACATCCGTGCAATGCGTGTTTTTTGGATAACATATGCATGTTTCGAATAGAATTAAGAGGGCTGGATGGTTGTGGTCATTTTTAGACGTATATGTTTCTCCTTGAGAAGAAGAGTCATGTATAAGTATACAGGGAAATATTCGAACTGTTGGAATATTACTTCACTTAAGACTAGTTTATTGCTTTAAATATCGTATCTAAAAAAATATAATGTTAGATCTGGGAAATAATTGATAGGCCCTCAAACCTCCATATAAATCAGTAATTATATATCTCACCGATAAATAATAATCATTTATGGTAAACCTAATCAACACTTTGTATAATTTGTCTACCTTCATAGGGATTTCCACAGATAGTGGAAGAGTGCTTCCAGATGTGTATTCAGGGTGGAATGACGTCTATATCTCTACCCATGTTAGGATGTGGGAGAATGTTACAATATCCAGTCAAAACCACCGCTGAAACAATGATGCAGACGGCTTGCAAAGCCATTTCAACAGGTCAACTCAAAGTAAGGTTCCGATACAAGCAAATACATGTATGTTTCTGCCTATGTATATTTTCATAAAGCGGAAACATATATTTATACTATATACATGTATGTGTTCAGTGGTATTCTCAGGTGTTGCGTTGATTTCCGATTCTTGCATTGGTTTCCGGTTCAGCGCCATCTATATGTAAACACGACCTAGGCAATATCCGGCTCGGTAATTCTGTGATATTTACTACCAAAGGCTGAGAAAACCACATAACTGATAACAATGTTATCATAACTACTTCCACTACTACATTGTTTTCCTTTTTTTCTCTTCAACAGCAGGTAACCTTTGTTGCGTACAGTCCTTCCGAATACGATGCTTTGACGCATGTGCTTCGTCAAACAAACAGCGGTGCCTCTTGTGGCTCAGCAGCCTCATCTAATGCTGGTACGCTACCTAATTTACCACTAAAAAATCATTGGGTTTGTAAGAGAAGTTTCCAAGTTTCTTCCATCTAGGAAATCGGTTGTTTTGGGTTAGACTAAGTCATCCATTTCACTCGCAACTTTTTGCTAAAATCTATGAGATTAAGTGCATGGAAAATTACAGTAACTACAATTATATATAGTACAGCAAGATACCCAAACTTGCTGCATGAATACCTTTGATATTAATGTTAATATTAAAGAATGTGATAATTCCCCATTAATAGTGAGAACTTGCAATTGTGTTCTACTGTTTTATAATTTTTTTCTATCAAGATGATTCCGATGATGACGGCGATGCGATAAGTTGTTCTATATCTGTGTCACTACTCACCAAAACGAGGCAAGACGTTGTCGGCAAGGTTCTCTCCGGCCTCGACGACAGACTTCTGTGCACGGAACACATCACAAATCCAGAAAACAAATGTCTGCCTCTAAGAATGAAGGGACGCATTCACGAAACGGCGTCCAAAAGAGGCCAAAGACACATACGCCTGGAAATCGGTGAGAATTCAGTGTACTAAAACAAATACAAGCATGCAAGATTTACATGTCTGGGTTTGATTCTCTTCATATTGGGTTTGATTCTCCTCATATTTCTTTCGTATATACCGGGTATTATAATCCTAGATCAAAAGTCGGGTAACATCGATTTAAAAGGGGAAAGAGACCACGTCAAGGCCTGCAAGAGAGAAATCATCACCATGCTGATTGGCACTGTAAATACCTCGGACAAACTGAAGTGCTCGCCGGAGTTCTGGTCCAGCCTTGCTCACGAGTTCACGCAGACGCCTCCATATTGGACTCACTTTCCGAAGTGCCGCCCTTTGCCCGAGGTGTTCCGACTATATCAGGTCAATCGTAAACCTGTAGTGGTGCCCGTGGACAGCATCACTGACGCGGCCGTACGGAGCCTCGTTTACGGCACCTGGGACAAGCAAGCCGTCGGTCAGGGTCGCGACGCGGTGGGACTGAGCCATTCCTCTATCAAAATTTACAGTGTAGAACGGATCGAAAACCTTGAACTATTCGCTAAATATGCCATCAAACGGCAGGAGTTTTTCCGCGCTTTGGCAGACGACGGAACATACGAATTTCCGCGCCTTGAGGATCTTCCATTCCCAAATAAAGGGCCGATTCAGACGCACGCCAAATTAACAACCCCGCTCAAGGAAGAAATTTTCCCGGAAATTAACGAACATTACATGTTTCATGGAACTAAGCCAGATGTTTTACAAACCATCATTCATCAAGGACTAGACTTTAGGATGAGTAGTGCAAATGCCATGTTCGGAATGGGGATTTACGGGGCCGAGAGTTCGACAAAAGCCGATCAGTATGTGGGTAGGTATAATTGGTTTACTTTTTACATCTTTTGAATTATGTACCGTTAAATAACCTTGAAAAATCGAGATTTGACCAGAGACAAAAATAACATGTCTCTGATTTGACTGAATTGTATAAGCGAAATTATTGGCCTTTTAGATGTCAAACTCTCAATAGAATGTTGTATAATTTAATTTTTTCAATAAAATCTACTAAAATAGTATAATTTTCTTTGAAATGTGTGACATTATAGATAAGTATACATTTTAAGCGTTTGTCCCAATTAAAATTTCAGATTCTAAAACCGACCGAACTCCTGGCAAGAAAAGAATGCTTTTGATGCGGATGCTCATTGGCAAATCATACCTATGCTTGGACTCGAACCCCAAGAAATACAGAAGACCTCCCTGTACCAGTTCCGGTTGCATGCGCGACAACTGTGTCGATATGCACGACCGATTCGACAGCGTTGTGGGTGATGGACCGTGGCTGTTCCGGGAATTCGTCGTGTATGCCGTGGACCAATGTTACCCCGAGTATATTATCACGTATGAGCGAGTGTAATTTGTGCGTTCCTTCCCTACCAAAAACTTTATAAAATCCCTTATGTGAATGACATAAATCTATACCTCCATATCGTGATAAACTTTCTTTCGAAATACACGTGATATATAAGTATAACATGTAAATACATGTACATATAATTGATATTTTAGGTCAGAGAACACGTTCCTCAATTTTATATAACTTTTTTTCAGGAATTTTTTGTTATTAACTACTATTTTGACAAGCTTTCTTGCAAATAATTAGGGTGCCTTATTAGGCATTGGTGCAAGATACTAGAGTATGAAATTTCCTATATAATCTTATTGAAAATACACTTGAATTGCTGATATAATTTTTTTGGCATAAATATATATATTTTAAAATTTTAAAAATGATGATAAATAACAATTATTTTATTTGGTATATTATCAGGCGTTGAAATTTGAAAAATAATTATCATTTTTCGAGGAACGTGTCGTCTGACCTTAACAATTTAGATGACAACGCTATAATGTTTAGCATACTATTTATTAGGTAACTGAAATGCAAGTCCCGATTTCAAAACTGCTTAGGATTCTACATTCTTTTCCTTTTTAAAGATTTTTAAAATGCATTTTACGGAGAATATTGTTCAATTTGAAAATTTTAAAACAGTGACGATATTTTCATTATGATGTACACGTACTTTCAGCCACATTTCTTTGTATAAGTCTCAATGTGTCCCATTAACCCATTAATCTGGTCACTGAAAAACCTGTACGTTTTATCATCCAATGGGTGCAAGAACAAGACGTGACGTCAGGTACTTAAAATTTAATCAGCAACATCAGGAAGAGAAACGTTTCCTTATAACATACAAGAACTCAATATATTATATCATGAACTCAACATCAATTACAAAGATGGTGTAATCTGGAATTTAAAAAAAAAAAGTACACTTAATTGTAAAAATAGTACTTTCCTGCAAAATGGAAAATAAAAACAACTTTTGCATTTAAATTAATTGACATAGGATATCACTCATGACAGCAAAACTTCCACACATAAATTTGTGGGTTTTGTTGCCAAGTTAACGGATTCATATAAATGGGATTTCAGCAAGCTTTGGAGTATTATAAATAATAATAAATACTAGACAAGACATTTAGTAATTTTTCTTATGACAGCACATTTACTAAAATATTTCCTCTTGCTTATATCTATCAAATATCACTAGAGGTATGCTGAAATAATTTACACTGGTGTATATGATAAATGGAACATTCACATCATAATCATGGATTTTTGCAATGCAATATTCATGTACATCATCTTTTTGTTGTAAAATAACAAAAAAATCTTGACAATTTCGTACACGTATAAAAGCCTTCAAGAAGATCTCTCCGACTTAATGGCTGAGTATTAAATATTCTAGAAATATAGAAGCCTGCAGATCTAATTTTTTTCTTGGATAGCCTGTCCTGCCACTTACATCACACGCACACCAACTGACTTGTACAAAGCCAGGGACTATACATATAGGTAATGGAGGGTGCATGACTTCATCATGAAAAAAAAGTCTTGAACTTTTGGTAAAGAGATTTCTGGTGTAAATGTTTTCTGCATAAACAAACATATCACTGCTTTTACAGAGTGCAAAATAACAATTATAACAAAACACACAACAAAAACCGTAAATTAAAGGGATTAAAATAATAAAAAAAAACACATCGGATAAAAATTCAAGGTTAAAATAGGTGGTGGTTAATTGACATTGTAAATTCAGCACAGGACACATTTACTCTCATTGACATAACTAATACTGCACAAATATTCAAAAATTCCCTAACTCCATTATCTAGTAATCATTTATGATGGTTTGCGTAGCTTGAATTTATAGTCTCCCTTCATTTCTTTTGTTGCATAACAGTCAAAACAAACAAAATAAATTATCATGCTTATATAATCATCAGGCACCGTAATGTCTGAAAATAGAATTGCTAGACATTTGTCAAAATATCTGGCACAAGTTACTCTGGATTTGATAAAAATAGAAAACATGCAGTGTAAAACATCGAAGAATAAGTTAGGATAACAAAATATAAATATAGTGCTCTCTAAAAAAACAGCTAACAAAAACAATTTGAATGGTTTCTGGAAACAGAATTGTATCATATTGTATTGATAAATAAGTATTAATTGTGCCATTTTACAGCATTGGCTGTGAGCTAGAAATATGATTTACTGTTATTTGCTACTGAACTAGAGAGAGAGAGAGAGAGAGAGAGAGAGAGAGAAAGGAGAAGAATAAGCTAATCATTGATATGGTTATCTCTGGGATTCAGCTGTGGGACAACTGACGACTGTCGGCTTGATATGTTCGACTTATCACGTTCTACATTTGACAGTACCAGTAAAATAAACAACACATACTTTCTAAATGAACAGAGAGCTCGCTGCATTTAATCCACATTGGAATTGCTATCTGGGAATTGTCTTTGGTGGTCTGGGGCAATATATTCTGCAGACAAATGCATGCACATAATTTGCCCATGCTCACGGACAAAAAAAGCTTCAACACATGATAAAAATTACCCAAGTGTCTCTTCTCTTTCATCCTGCTAATATCACAACAGTAGTTAGTTGTGCCCTCTCATAGCTAGAAGCCTGAGGACAGCTACTTATCAGTATGAAATATTCATTACATGTATGGTGCACTATCTCTCTCTTTCTGTGAAGATTTAGCTGATATTTTGGGTCAGTACAGATGTCACCGCCCGTTCTGTTTCTGGTTTTGTAAGTTGTAATTTTCAATCTCTGCGTTGGCCTCTTCCTCCTCCATGGCTAAGATCTGGTCGTAACTCATCTGTTCACAGCTGCCGCCTCGCCGGATCTTGATCAGGGCACAAATCTTCTCCCAGTGTCGGCGGTTATCTACCACAGTGTCTCTCACTATGCCTGATGCAGGAAACAAGTCCCCCAGTACTCTGTAATACCAAAAGGATAGGATTTCAACTTGACCACTCATGATTTGTGGAACATACATGTAATATATATACATTATATAGATATACACAATTTGTAAATTCATGTTTATCCACTTTAAAGTGGTGGACAAACTATTTATTGTAAAGAATTGAACTGCATTGTATTTTTAAAATCACATTTCCTAAAATCTTCTAAATGTCTTTGATGTCAAGCAACTATATAATTATATACAGAATAAATTAACTGAATTCATTGCTTTGCAGCCTAATCCCTTTCCTAAGAGTTTAAAGTTTAGCACATTAACATTCTGGCTTTGACTGACTTGTAAACTGGGAGAGCGATGTGGTCCAGGAATCCAATCTGAAGGTCCGGGATTCTGGCCCGCTCCCGGTCCATCATCTCTGCCGGCTTCTGTCCCAGCGACTTCTCCATGTCACCCTGTGAGAAGAACTCCCTGTAGATCAGCGCCTGTCACAGAAAGGGGAACATTCTTTACAACATGTACCATGAGCAATTCTCCAAATAAAAATAAATCTGTATTAAAGGTACATTCCACCCAATCAATAGACACAAAATAAGAGATTTCCTCCTCACCGCTACATGTTTTGTGTTGTCCCATGGCTTCGTTTGGTCAGATAAATCAGATGCAGTCATCAGCAGACAAAGCAATAAGGAGTGGTGCCTCTCGTTTTTGGTGTCAAAACCAACTACAATCAAATAAACAAAAATTTAATAAAGATGCATATTTGTTAAAACTGAAACTGTCCATAAGAACCAGCAGAAGTCTCTTTTACCTTTAGCCATCTCTTTGAGACTGTTCATGATTTTGAGGTGATGAGCGAGGTCTGTGGCCAGTATGATGTCTCTGACCAGGTCCAGCACCGTGGTGTAATCCTTGCTAGACAGGTTCTCAAAAATATTGCAGCCGTCAGTGTTCACTATACACATTGTCTGGGCAAAATGATGTCTCTGAAATTGCAGAAATATTCAGCAAGTTAAAAAAAAAAGAAATATTCAGCAAGTTAAAAAAAAAAGAAGAATCTTCAACAAAATTGAAAACTTTTATGGAAAGAAAAGTTTAGTATACTCTCTTACCTCCATTACAGAGCCCTCTGAGCTATACAAAGCAGCCAGAACAGATTTCTGAAAATGAATGATAAATGAGCTGCCATTTTCCATGTGTATCAAATTAACATGTTAATACAGTGTTTTCATTCGTGATATTTTCTTCAGTACATAAACACCACTAACGTTTCATGATTACCTATATTGAATTCCTTAGTAAGCAATTACAAGAAATTGTGGAAACATACATCAATGTTCAGAAATACAGTTCATGCAAGTTTTCAGTGAATTCTTCAGGTTATGAAAATAAGAAAAATCTTTTTGAAACCAAGGTAAAAAATCTAAAAGGAGAAATTCTAGGATTGATAGTCAATTGCCACGGACAGTATATTACTTACATTTAGTACATGCTTTTAAAATACATCAGTATGATTGTGGACAGTACCGAATACAGTGTTACTTACTGAGGCCACTTGATACTGATTATTTGTACCCCGATGATCCAAATCATGACACAAGCACGACACAAATAATGCAAACAGCTCTATATCACTGAAAGAGTAGGTAAAACAATTGATTACAACACAAAACCCCACAGCTACTGAAACCATTACACTCCACAATGTCTACCCACAGCAAATGATACCGTCTATATACAGATCGCAACAAAAGTCTTCCCTGTTTTATCTATATTTCCCCCAAAATATACCCATCAGTATACATGTAGTTAAAATGCACATTATACACATGTACAAACTGTCTACAGGGACATTTTGGTGGCCGATTCAATTTTGCCAAAATCCTCTCTCGTTGTCAGTGAACAAATTTAAAATGGCTATGTAGTTTAATCATTAGAAAAGCCATCTGAAATGGGTCAGAGTCTTGTAAAAGTCTGAGAGGACAAAAATATTCCTGCAGACAGAACTTTTCTTAAACTGGTACATGTATATATAGGACACTGTATATGAGACGCGTATCATGAGCATGTAAAACATACAAGATAATCCATGCTAGTTGGAGGTCTAGCTTTACTTACGGAGGACATTTGGTACTGATTATTAGTACCCCTGTGGTCTAAATCATGTCCCAGACTGGACACAAATAGAGCTAGCAATTCCATATCACTGAAAGATCAACTCGGCAAGCTAATTCAGATGTAACATACACATGTATACCCCCTTCCATTAAAATATCTATGATTTAAATTCAAAATCATGTAACTGTGTTTTCTGCTTGCTTTTTACACGTATGTCCATTCTTATTTCAAATATCTAAAACAAAAATAATTCTTTGCTTAATGTTGTCTGTCCCTAGGGTATATATATCTGATAAGCTTGCATGGCTATTTGTTCCAAAATTATCAATATCTACTAGTATTTAATACAAATAATTATTATTTACTTTTGAATTCTTATTCACAACAGCATTAGCATGACAGTACATCACATGCAGACTTGTAGAGGATTGTTCTTTATTATCTTTAATACAAATAAACTTTCCCCAGAATTTTCTCAATTTGCTCAGAGACAAAGTTAATAAAAGTATAAACGTATACATGTATATGTACAATGCCATGTTAAAATTCGTTGTATGATTCTAGTAAAAAAGAAATGTAGGGAGAATGTGTGGGAAAAATTACCTAAACATTTCATTTTGTAACTATATTGCATACATCTGATTTTTAAAAATCTTTCCTTTCACAATAATTCAATAGATCTGAAGCTTTCATTCTCTCCTTCTGTACTGGCAAATTAGTGTACATAAATTTTCAAAGAAACTTAGGTCAGCCCAAATGGCAAAAATAAACTGTTCAGTTTATAGTGGGTTCTTACTCGAGACTCTGTTGAAGATTTAAATTTTTGATGCACAGGAAACAAAAATGTGCCACAGCAAATGCGTGGGTCCAGTTATGATAAGGTGGATTTCTGTAGCCTTTCTTCACCATCAGAACAAACCTATGAAAAAATTTATGATAAATGCAGGTACTTTCATTGAAAATTATTAGACTGTGGTAAAACTAATTGGAAGAAAATAAAAAACATGAATATTTATAAAAGGATTTCTCACTATCTTTAATACCAATATCAAAAAATTGTACAATTACCGAACAAGGGTATCCTTTCTTATTCTCCATCTAGACAGAAAACCCAGATCTTCAAACATGGCCAACACGCACTTAAAGGAAACGATCCAAAATATAAGTACATTTTTCTCAAATATCTGTGCAAAATTTCAATTTTAATCCAGCAAAATTCAATTTTGAATTGCTTTTTAAATTTTAAATGCAGATTTAAATAATTTCTCCTTGCATCACAATGACATATAGTATATTATATCAATATGTATGATACTATGATACTTAGAAGTATATTGTATTCAGGGTAATAGTCGCCCCCATTTTATTTTCGCCTCTTTTGCCCTCATTGTCAGCGGGCAAATTTAAGACTGGGTGAATTTTAATGTCTAAAATTATCTCTCTTTAAACTTAACAGTGTCTGGGTAAATTCAAGTTACCTGAGGCTAAAATAATCCTGTATACACTAATCTTTTTTTTATTTAGGAGCAGAATATTATATTGATAGAAACAATAAATTTTGCAGCTACTAACTCAGTGAATACAATATTATAAATATTTATAAAAATTATATATATTATAAAAATACAATTTTGTTCCAACCTTCAAAGTTCCAAAATTTACAATTTATTAGTTTTTTTCTGAAATAAGTATTAATATAATAAGAATATATAACTAGACACAATCTCGTTGCGAGCAACGAGTGGGTCTTCCGTCCGATTTTTGAATAGTTTAGATTAAATTCACTTCAAAGATAAAATCGTAGATCTAAGCGAAAAATAGTAAAAAAAAAAACATTTGCGGCAATCGGGGCTTGAACCCGGGTCACCTGGGCCATGTCCACGACTCTATCGACTGAGCTACTCAGACTCTCGCTTTATAACTTTGACGCTTAATTTCTCGAGAATGCCTGAATTTCCTGAAAGCATCTTGTTGCGAGCAACAAGTGGGTCTTTCGTTTGATTTTGAATTGATAGGGTTCATTTAAACTGTTGACATTTGGTACGATTTACTATCATATTAACTTCCTTTTAAACTAATTTTTCAACCTACACTGCGAAATGCAGATTTCCGGAAAACGTCATTTTTAAACTTCAATATCTCTGCAATGCGTTGTCCAATTTTAAAACGGTTTTTAGTTTTGTATTCAGTACAAAAATGTCAACAAAACGCATATGCTTTAAAATTCTAAAAATCGAAATTTAAGAATCACTTCCGGTGACGACCGGAAGTGACGGACGACCTGCTCATATTAAAATTTGATAAGTTTAAAACATATTCTGATGGAAAAAAAATTGTAGATTATTTGATTTAAAAAATTTTAAAAACACAATTTTCCAAAAATGCTGTTTGAGCGGACCGGAAGTGACGGACGATCGTAGTTTTACCTGATCGGCCCTAGAAATTCAAAAATCTATCATTCCTGAAACTTTCAATTTTCTATCTTTAATCGTTTTTGCGAAAAAGGGAGGACAGGATCACTTTTTACAAAAATAAAAAGGAATATAATGGCCGACCGGAAGTGACGTCATCAACAAAAATGTACATGATAAAAGACCTTGATATTTTGAATTATTATTCGTGAAATTTTCATAAAAATCCATTGTAGTATATTTAAGATATTTGAGTTTTAAGAAAAATGTTAAGAAAAAAAAGAATAATAATAGTGAAAATTAGAGAAAAAGAAACCTAACAAAAACAATAGGGTCTTCCGTTGGAAACGGAAGACCCTAACAAATAGGACACATTAAAATAAAAATTGAAAAACTAACCAGAGGTGTTTCTGGCTCGGGAATTTCCCTGGGAGGGAAGGGGAATTTATCAAACTCCACTCCCCACAGTGCCACGGAAGGAATGTCTCTTGAAAGCAACCCTTCTACATCATCTGGAGAAATCTAAATTTTAAAATTTATTTTTCAAAAATCATATCTTTATAATAAGCATAGTGAAAATTTAAATAATCATTCCATTCAAATTCATAAAGTGGAGTTAGGTATTGTTGTAAAAGAATGTTTCACTTTGATTATTTTTGGCTCATGTTCCATTCAATAGAAAGTGGAGCACTAAATTCAGGAAAAATCATGGACTGCATGAAATAATCATGATGATGTCAGACTCAAAGTCTCACGGGAGACAATTTGGCTGTTTCTTTTAGTTGATGTTTAACATACTGATGTACATTAACAGTACTTAAGGAATTTTACTTACTTTTTACAATCAATCTATTATTTTGTTAAAAGAAAGATGTAAATATAAACAACCAAAAATGCTTTCTTAGATGATTCATGCTGGTTATAAAGATAGCAATCATTGCAGAAAAAAATTTACATAACTCACATTAACAGATTATGTATTTTTTCTGCAATATTGCCACCTTCAGATCTAGTATATATCACCAAAGAAAGCATTTCATTGTTTAATTTTTAATTTTTTTAAAGTAAAAAGTGAAATATGAAAATGAAATATCATTTTGAAATACATGTAATTAAAAGAGATAAGTGATTAAATATTCAGTATTTGAGATACAATAATAGATAAAGCTTATTAATAAATAAAAATACCAGCAAGAAATTAGTATTATAAATTCATTACTAGAAGATAATACATGTATTACTATCTTAGAAAGTCTGACGCAGTAAAGAGAATCTTTGTAAACACACTGGTTATTTAATGATTAGTGTTAATTAAGGCAGAAAAAATTTAAGTACCATTATTTATTTATTTATATATTCACATGTAAATGTACATGTAGAAGCCTCAATATTTCCCATGATAATTAAATCAAAAATATTCTTATTTGCTCTCAAATTCTTTCCATTTAATCAATTTTTATTTTGACTTAAACACATGCAAGTGTAGCAAAATTGCAATTATACTGATTTAGGTGCAAAGAAAGTGTGTAATGTAAACTCAAAAGACATATAAGGTTCAGGGGAAAAACACATTCCAGATCAAGATGACTATAATAAAAATTTCAAAAATACATGGAAGACGAACAATCAAAGATGGAAGTTGAAGTCAAACTGAGGTACACTTTGTTCATGCTGCATTTATGCATACCATCGTTTATGGTATAAAAAAAGAAAACTGTTCACTTGATATATTTATGGCATCAGAAAGTATTTGTTTACTTTTTTTTAACATCTTTCTTAATATTAGGTTGATAGAAAAGAAAGACCAACCTGCATATGAAATATCATTAGTTCATTTGCTAATCTATTTCTGTGTTGTGAGTCTTGAAGCTTCTTGTACATAAGACACTGCAAAAAGGAAAACAGTCATCCCCATCATTGTACAAAAAGCCCGTCTCTGAGAGAGTCTTTACCCTCTAATTCTACAACCTAACATCCGTAACGGTTTCCTAAATCAGCAGCCACCCTTTAAAATATCCCAGTTTTAGTAGGAGCAGCCAGCAAGCCTGAAAAACAATGTCAGTGAAGAAGCTACAAGGATGATACAGTCAGGGTTACCACATGTTAACAGAAGCTGAAGCAAACCAAAATAAAAGGGCTGAAAAAGTAAACTAAAAAAAAAAAAAAAAACCCCAGAAGGTGTGTTGTAGAAAAATAAATACTGGAGGGTAGATTGTTTAGTGCTACAATATTGATACGACACGGCAATCTACCTAGTTACCTTCATATGGTACATCATTAATTCATTGGCTAAACTGTTACGATACTGTGCAGCTAATACATTCTGGTACATCAGCGACTGGAATTTAGTTTGAAAAAAAAGTGTATTAAAGTTACTGAAAGCGTAAATACATGTAGCAGCAGCTGGGACTGGAATGCATCTGAAGTAAATATCAAAAAGTAATGAATATACATGTACCATAGTCTGGATTAGTAAGGGGGCATAAAGTAAACAAAACTGCATATAAATACTATTTACATGTAGGTCATTGTACTGAATTGCCTCTAAATCATTGCCAGTTTTAAAGCAACTGAAGCAGTACATAAAATGGATGTCAAAATGTTAGCCTGATAGAATGTTAATCACATAAAATCACAACCAATATTTAACACATCACTGATAAAAGAAATAAAAATGCAAATAGAAAAACATTTGGCAAATACAGATTCTCAAATGTAGACAATTTATAAAGGTATAATCTGCATGTCCTGTAAGCCTGTTGAGTAGATATAAAGACATCAGACACTGAATTGTGCTCTTTTACATAAAATACAATACAATAAGCATTATAATCAAATGCACTAGATTAAATATTAATAAATCAAACAATAAATTATATCCAAATTTATATCATCTTCTTTGTATACTTAAAAGTAAAATGTGAACTTATACATACTTCTTTGATAAAAACTTTTGAAATGGATCAAATTGAATGGGATTATCAGCGAGGCACTTACATGACTAATACTAATACAGCAGTAGACTGCGAACGCCGAGGCTAAGTCCTCGTCAAACTCGGTGAAGTGTTGTCCCGTCTTCTTGTTACAGAGCTGGGCCACACCCAGAACATCTCCTGGAAAGCCAAAGAAAACTGAGGCGTGTTCAACAGAGCAGGTCCTCACAAGCGCTCGCCAAAATACCATATGCCCAAAACGCAAATTTTGACGAGCGCTCATGAGCACTCTGCTGAACATGCCTCAGTTCTCACACCTCGTCCAATACTCCATACAAATAACATTGGATACACGTTTGACTTTTTTTTTTTTTTAATTAAATAACCTTAATCATAGCATATGCTTTAGTTTAATGATTTCTCTCTCTAATTTTCATACTTTAAATATATTAGACTTACCTCTCTCATTTTTAATTGGAAAGCACAGTATATTTCTGTGAGAAAAAAAGAGAAGTAGTTGAGTTTTATTGAATATCCTTTAAAGTACACCTAATGGTAAAACAAGAGACAGTCTGAGACATGATATATTTTCATGCAGTTGCTATCAGTACCTGGTCCTAAACCCTGTAGAGTCGTCTATGCCCCTATAGAACATTGGGTGGGAGTACGCATCCTTAATGTTCAGCAAATTCCCTGCAACAAATTTACAACAGTCAAAATTTGAAAAAATTTTATTTCATGATTATTGATAATTACAGCTGATGTGAGATGACCAACAGGTGGTTTACTTTACCTGTGGTGGCAACATGACCTGCTATTCCCTGAGTTATAGGCATTCGGATTTCATTATGTTCCTATAAAGGAAAATGGTATAAAGTATTCAATATAATTATAAATTTAAACTAGTTTGGCTTAACAGTTCTCAGTTGATTCGGTGAAAAGTATATGAAGAGCTTTAAGGGTACCTCTTTATTATTGGTAGATATACCATCAAACACTTCAGCAACTAGTTCTTTTGTCTCTTTGTCAATCAAAAACACAGAACATCTATTGAAGAAATAAAGGATTATATAGTAAGGTATATTGTATGAACATATACATTGTACATGTATAATGAAGAAATAAAGTGCATGTCCGTTTCTCTTCAAGATTTCAATGATGATCATTACATTCAAGATAATAAATGCTTGCTGTCATACTTTTCATTTAAGATTGAAATTAAATTGGCAAAAAATATATATGCATTTTATTTTATATGTCACTGTACCTCTCTGCCTGTGTAAGATTTCTTGCCTCTTGCATAATTTCTCGGAGAAGTTTGGTTAAATCATCTGCATTAAAAAAAAAATACATCATTTAAAAATAATTACCAAAAAAATAATGATAAAACGAAACAATAGATCACTTTATAATAATATTTGTCATATTTCATAATGATTTTTTGTACTTAAAATAGATAATGGTATATTGATTTTTCCAGCAAGATTTTAAAAACTAATTGTGCAAATTCAAGGCTTCAATACAAACAGCAATGTATTACATAACAGTGAACAAAGGCAGCAGACCTTTAAAACCAACAACTTTTCATTAAAAAACCAATGAACAAACAGTACCAGGATAAAATATTAACAAGACTAAAAATTTTCAAATAACACAACTTCAAAAGGAGAACGCAAAAAAATTGATTGTGAAAAGATCAACTTTTTTGTTGCCTTCAAGCAATACCTGTTAGTGAAATAACAGAAAATGGATCAACAGAACTGTTAATCAACTTCAAAAGGAACGCAGGGCCTACTTTTGCTGATAATGGAAAAGTCTGTGGTAGGCGGCTGCTGGCACTTGATATAATCTAAGTCTTTATCATGTTTACTGAACTGACAACCAGAGCCTCTCTCAGATAACCGGTCAACTGAGGAGTAAGTGGACACCTTGGGGTCACTCTGTTGTGAAAAGCAGTGCGTTTTGTGGGAGTTGGTGTCCTCCACAATGATTTTTATGACCGGGGAGGAGGAATGGGCACTGATCAGACCTAAGCTCTCCACAACAGACTCCAGATCATTGGAGCTTATTCTGAGGGGTTTAAGTACAAATTCTGTATCCTCAATAAATGCATAGTTCAAAGACGGTCTGCTCTCCTTGAATTCCAGTAGAGTGTGCACGGCAGTCGTGTTTTGTTGCTGAGAGATGACTGGATCGCTGTGGGAAAATCTAGCCTTTATCTCTTCTCGGAGCTCTGGAGATGCTAGCCTGCTTCTGTCCAGGAGAGAGATGGAGAGCCCTTGTTCCGATCTACTACTGACAATGCTTCTTTCAGTGAAAGTATCATAAAACACATCTGAATTCTCCAATTCAGAGTCTGAAGTAGAAGCACGCGATTTGTCGTTTGCAGCTTCAACTCCTGCAGTATAAAAAGATATTCCAGATTTTTCTGATGGCACTTTCAGTGTGTCCAAGTCTGTACTGCAAACAGGCAGTGTATCAGGGTTAAGTTTGTCATCAGGTCTAGTCCTAACAATCTCCAACTGTGACACTGAAGGTAGACAGAAGTCACTGCCATCACTGTCAATGTCTGACTTTGTGACATCCTCCTCTTCAATGCCAGCCTCCGAGTTTGCCAAATCCTCCTCTTCTCTGTTGACACCTGATAAGACCATTCCCACTTCTTCATCAACATCAGATTTTGTACATGAACCTGCATCCTCCTCTCTGTCAATGACAATTGTGACACCTGTTTCAATTTTTTCAGAGCCTGAAGCAACATTGTCTGTCTCAGTATCAGATTTAGCCACTCTCCCTGTGTGTATGTCTCCTTCACCATCAGTATCTGATTCAGCCTCAACCTTACATATGAGAGGGTTTAAGATCTCAACTTCCTGACCATCACTAGACTGAGCAGTCCTTTTATCAGATTTATTCCTGTTATCTATAGCCTCTGACTTAGAGACAGATGACAGTACTCCAGGGATGTCTCTTTGGCTGTTAGTTTTTACCTCTAATAAATTTTCTGAGGTAGGTTCATCATTTACATGCATGTCTTCTGCAGCACATCGCAATTCATTAGAAACATTTTCTGAAGGTTCTTCACTAACAGAAGCTTGCTCAGCATGTAGTTTGGAATCACTTCCACAAACATCAAAGTGTTTCTCAGGTACAGGCACTTTCTCTGCAACAACTATTTCTTTAACCAATGATAAATTATCTTCATCTTCTACATTGTCTTTCTGTCCTATCAAATCCAGGTCATTTGATATCACACCTGGATGCAAGGTAAGTGAGATAGCTGTCTCGGGCTGTGAAAATTCCCTGGGTAAATCATTTTCACCTGAATTCCAAATCCCATGCTCTACCTTCTGACCACACAGTGTATTTTCTTCACTCTCAATTCTTCTGACATCTAATTGACCAACCTCAAAATTCTCCTGCATATAGATCTTTTCACTTTTAGATAAATCATTGTCCTCATAACTGTTGCACTGCAAATGTAGCTCTGCTCTCTCAGTTGTCCTTTCAAAACTTTCAGAAAACTCCCCACTACTAGTACCATTATCTTCTTTCACCTCATAAGTATACACAGACTTGAAATACTTTTTCCTTGCTACTGAATTTTGGGAATTTTCTGTATCGAGGCATTCCTTCTTTTCATTGAGCAACATAAAAACCTCGCTTTTAAAAACTTTTGGTAATCCTTCTCTTGACATGGAACTAATTCCATCTATTTTGTCCAGTTCCAGCAATGTATTTTCTGTAATTGATTCAGATTTACTGGACTTGGCCGAGCCATTGCTATCTCTGTGCACACTCTCCCTTCTTCTTCTATTGGGGATAACTACCTGTTCTCTATACTTTGCTAGAAATTGGGTCAGATTAGTACAGCTACCTAACTCCTCACTGTGTCTTACTGAGAACTCACCTAAATGAGTGAACAAATTTCTGGCCACCTGAAGCATAGCCTGTAAAAAAATAAAAAAATAAATTCTGAAAAAAACTTTTTGATCCAACTTTTAACAAGTACCTAATTCATTCAATTAAAGAACAATTGTTTCCTTGCAAAAAAAAACAAATAAATCTTTAGATACATATACAAAAATATTATGGCATGGAGATATTGAGCTTTAACAATAATACGAAATACAGCTAATAGCAAATTGCCCAATAAAACAGACAATATACAGATATATAGATCTATCAAAGGTTGTTCACCTGAGTTTGAAGTTTGAGCTTTCGTTCATTTTGAAATGCTAACGTGCTAGTTAGCACTGTCGATGTGTACTGAAAACACTGGAGAATGGCCTGCAGGTCATCATTGGTAAAACTGCAAAATGTCAAAGTAGGGATATAACACTGATAATACTGAAAACAGATGGCCGTACAGATTTACAGCGGCGGTAACCTTTAGCATCGAGTACAATTTCTAATGTCAATTTGCTTTCTTGATAAAGCTCTGAACTTTGACAATTTTTTTTTCTAATTGTCTTCATTTTTTTTTTTAAAGTTCCTCATAATATAACAACACCAGCTCTCAAATCCAAGCATTTAAGTTTCCAAGACTTTAGCATTTACAATAGCGCTGAAGAGTTCACTACTTGGACAAAACTGCAGTAACAAAAGATTGCCTTGATCGAACTACTCACTTTTCAGCATCCTTCTTATTAACCACGCATGCTAAAGCTATTAAACCGTCATTATTTCTGCTAGATACAGGAACACATAACATGGACTTTAATTTCACTCCTACAAAGTTTTCTATGTCTTTCCTCTTATCCTGTAAAAAAAATAAAATGTATAAAATAAATTGTTGCAGAATAACTACAGAAAAGACAAACAGAATAGAGGATACAGGACAATGGTGTATGCAAATTGTAATGAACAAAATTTAATATTTTTGAAAACCTGTTGAAAAGTTTTGCCTTCATTGTTTGATGTATAATCTATATAAACAATGTTGAATTGTTATAAAATTGTTCTTTATTCTTTTAAAATACTCTAAAGTTCATTCTTCATACACTTTGTCTGAAATAGACTGACATGGTTATAGCAATAATTAATGCATGGCCTGGCTGGCTCTTCTGCTGATGTAATATTTCTGATAGTTATCTGAATAACTTAAAGGACATATCGCATGTTTCTAAGTATGGGACATTTTACATTTTTTGCCTTTCTTGTGTATCTATTAAATATTTCCCAAAGTTTGTTTTGCTTAAAGATGCTTTAATTAGCCATAAAATCAATTAATATCATAGCCCCGATTGTGTAAAAAAAGATTCAAAGAGAGATTTAAATAAAAATGAATACCCCGGGTAGTGAAATACTTTCTTTGGTGAATCATTTTAACAGGCTTTAAAGGTAGCCATTTTTAAAGAAAAAAAATTATAACCCACTACATTCATTTCTACATGAACCACCAGGGAAAGAGCTCCATTGTTTAAGAATGTTTAATAAAAAGAAACTTGAACCAGAAATATAAGCTTCATTTATGATAGTCATATCTAGTCAGTTTTTCATTCAGAACTACTCAATCTGAGTTTTGTCCTCACCAATGGTACATCTTCTAATTTCATTGGTTTCTTCGATTCTAAAGGCAAGCTAAACACACTGTTAGGGCCCTGCAAAGATAAGAAAAAAACACATACAATAATTGACCATGAATCATTTACATTTAGCAAGAAAAACACAACAAAAAATCATTCACTTATAATGACAAAAGAATTGCAATACAGTTTTTATTTTTTTCTCCTATATTTTTTACCAATTAACTAATGTACAACTTCAATGATAACGAATACATTTACGAAATGAAAGTTTTCTGTTTCTGTTTTTTTTGCTCCCAGATGCAATTGTCATGGAGCTATTATAGTTATTTGCCATATTTTATCAGTGATCAATAATTAGTATTTCATTAAAGCATTTCCATAACTGATTGATATCAAATTGGATCATCGCAATTCAATACTGGGACTCCTCTCTCCCTATGACAAGGTCTTACTATAGACATTTCAAGCTAGAGTATAGGGCTACCAACGGAAGAAAATCCCTGGAGATATGACAGGAAAAATTGTGATCTCTTCCGCAATTACCCAACTACTTCAAATGTGCGGCAACATAGATGAAATTGATTAGTTTGTTACAAGAACAGTTACATTTAATTTCAAACAGACTCTTGCTTATATAGCTATTCAGTTTTCTTTTCTTTTTCTTATTTTTTTTTTAATGATACAGTTTTTGCTGTAATCTGCAATCAAAATTGACTCAATATCAATAGAAATGTATTTGTATGTATGTACATGTTTCCCACTTTTGCTGAAGTCAACAATTTTTTCTATAATTTTTTTTCTATATGGCTATATTTTTAAAACAAAAGGCAGCAAAAATATCATAAATCAGCAAAAAAATTATCTGCACAAAATCTTTGGCATCATTAGTTACTAATACTTTGGTACCTAATTTATGTGAAATATATGCTGTATCTGCAAGTGCAATGCGATACTCAAAGGGAATTTTTAGCTTTATTGCCCTTCTCGGCAACAAAAAACAAACCAAAACTTGCACTGAATAAAGACTGGAGTGAAACCTCCGCTATCCATTCTTAGCATTTTATACCAAGTAACCCGAGATTCTGCGGATATTTTCAATTTAACAATACAGCAATGTTATCTCAACTAAATGAACAGTCCATATGTCAAAAATAATGATATTCTATCAATATTTTCTAAAAACAAAAGCAACAGCACTGGGGTTCAATGCAACACCCAAAACATGATACATTATTCATTTTTAATCATTGAAAAATCAACATTGCAATCTATTTTTCTGTACTATTGCATCATGAGACACCTCCTCTTTTTTTTGGTACCATAGCAACATAATAGGCGCCTTCATATTCATAACAATGATAACACAACAGAGGAAGATTGAACTGGGGCAGAAATTTGACATAAGTTATATAGATGAAGCAAAAAAGACTAAAGGTGTGCATATCAGCAGAAATTTGACATAGCTCAATAGATGGAGCAATAATGACTAAAGGAAAACATCAGTTAGACTTTTGTTGTCACAGGTGTTTGTGTAATAGAAACATATTTATAAGACAGATCTGCCAATGAACAAAAATGCTGTATAGTTTTATAAACAAGTAACCCCTTAATTAATACCAATTTTCCTTAATGGTCCAAGTTTCAGCATAGTGCATAGGCTACAGTGCTGTTTAATAAAATTATTTTATTACCAGGTATATCAATACATATATGTATAACAAAACCCAGTTATATTATACTACATGTATTAAGGGAGTGAGCAAGATTCCAGTTTCCCTTAGGCGAGCCTATTTCCCAAGGCAAAGCCAAGAGAATAGGCATGTTATTGGGGAACTAGGATTGACTTCCTCAATGGTATACTTCAATTGTATATTATAATCAATCTTTGTTGGTGAATATTTTGACAAGTTTGTGTTAAAAAAAACACCAAGAATATTCATTGATCATGTTGATAAATTTTAAAGATACTTGAAACAACAACTTTTTGTACAAAATTACTGCAAGCAAAATTTTCTTCCTGTTTAGAGTTCATCACCTAAATATCAATATTGTTCTGACACCCTGCGACTGAACTTTCACTGCTATCCTAACTGCCTGAGATTACAACAGAGCCTCTACTTTTTATTTCAAATAACAAATAGATCATACGTGTAATTTCATAATCATTTTCCTAATGGCTTTGGAAGCTGTCATAATTTTTCTTTCCTCCATGTATCATTGGAGGATGCTTGACATTTGCCATTTACTTCAGAGTCTCAAAGTCCAGGCACCACACAACCAATCTCGGCTAGCACGCATGAAATATGTCTTCCATTTATAACATTCAAGATCCTACTTCAATTATATCTGGCATACACATTTCTGATCTTGTTCTTGCACAAAACACTGATGGACAAAGGACAAAAAATTAATACGACTTCCTTTCCACTTCCCGCTATATAATCAATACCCAGAGTAAACATTATCAATATCATATCAACAAGTGCATCTGATCAACACATTATAAATGTTGCTAAATTATCTTTGATAAGAAATGAAGAGGAGTAGACTCAAAGATTCTATAGAACATAAATCATTTGATGGTTTTCATCTGAATTTATCTTTGTGCTTGTAAATAACTGCTCAATGCACTTTAATCAAAAGGACAAAAAATAATTGTGCTCATCAACCTCAAGTCCCTTTCTTCATCAAAGCAATGAACAAATACAGAAAGCTTAAATTTCACTTCAAATAAAACTGTGCTAATAATCTTTCCCTTATTAGCTCAAATCATCTCACGACATCCCAGGTGAGATTCTGACAACAATTCCTTGTTCCAATGCATCTCCAAACCAAGCCGATGTCGTACAGGAAGTGTAAGACTGGCCTACACTAAAACCTACAAAAACACTTCAGACCTCGTCTTTGACAGTTATTACAGCAGGTCTCCAAGACCAAACACTCGGTACAGTATTGATCCAGCGTTTGAACCGCCATCAATTGATCATCATCGGATGATTTGTCTTTGGCTAGAATCCTGGATGAGCATCGGTGATAGGATTTACAAGTTGAACCAGACTTCCAGGCCAGACATTAGCCAAGAGACAGAGCACTGTACAAAAGATGAGGTCTGCAAACTGCAGATTGGCAGACTTGTACAATGGTTATGAAGCAATGCTTGGGGAATTTGATATGACAAAGCTAGGGTTGTAATCCATTACCATGCATGATCATTTCATTATAGTGCATGTCGTATCCATCATTTGTAAATTAAGAAAATATTTTTCTTTAAAATAAGAAAGATTGAAAGATAATAAGTGTCATTTTTAATAAAGTAGAATATCCTTCTCCATAATTACTAAAACAAATGTAACAAATAAAGGACGTATTTATGCATGTACATAAACTTACAGATTCATGATTTAGAATTGTTTGTAAAAATTTGTTGGTTGGATATTTCATTTCGTATTGGCAGAGGAGCAAACTTGATGACCTTTGACCTAAGGGTTAATGGGGGTCATCCAATTGTCATTACCAAAATACAGGGAATACACATCAAAGTAAACCTGAACATCTTTGACCTGAAAATGATTAGGGGCATCCACTTGTTAACGATGATTGATGTCCATAATCAAGCAAAGGACTTTAAAACTATTGGGTGCACATTATCTGACACAGTGATTAGTATACACAGCAAAAAATCTCTTTTTTACTAAATGGAAAAATTAACTTGCATGTTAAAGAGTTACAAACATGTGTATGAGATCAATATAGCACACTGGTATCTGTACCCCATTTCTAATCCTAACAGTATAAAAAGAAGAGAAGTGAGCATAAACTGCAAAATCATGAATAGGCATATCCCATTTCGATCAGTGTTATTGTATTGATTTGGAGCAAGGTCTCTACAGGTATTTGTTTTCAACTGAAAGCTCAAATATTAAGTTATGTATGCTTTCAAAGTAATGTCTACCATACTGATGACAAATTCCTCTGAATATACTTACTGGAAACTTGATTTCTTCCTCTAAAACTAGTCCTCCTATCACCTGAAAGGTAAAGAAAACATTATATAAACCTAAAAATAGAGGAATATAGCACTCTAGCTGCATAGATACAAAAAAACCCCCAAAAGTCTATTCAAATCATAGATAAAGTATCATACTCAATGAATTTTTACAGGTTATAAATGCAAATCAACAAACCATAAAAAAAATGTAATGTTTTGTTTAAAATACAAAAGCAAAGTTGATAAAAGTGTTAGCATGATTCCTCGCAAGTGTTCGGACATCTTTAATTGAAGTTAATTATAACATTCAAAATGTGGTTCAAAGTGTGTCCCACCGTAATCCTGTTGGTGTTGAAAATATGCGACATTTTGTTTACAGCAGGTACACAGATCACCTGTATTAATTTTGGGCTGACTCATAGTTCTCTTTTGATACAATAGGGTCAAAGTAACATGTGGAAGGTTTAAATATATCATTACATGAGTATATTGATATATAATCTACAGTATTTCATGATTTAGCTAATGTGCATTTTTACACATACAGTATAAAATGTACATCAACATATCGTGGTAAAGTATAGTAATAAAATATTTAACGTGCCTCACTACACCTTGAAATAAATTGTCTAATCAGCAATAAACAGCTTGATTATAGTAGATAGCATGGTGAATGAAATGTATGTACCGGTATGTCAAGTAGGCGAAAAAATAAAAAAAATCATCTTTTTCGAAATTTACTTCAGTCAATAGAACAAAAACCCCAAGTGGATTTGAACTCATGATCTGTGGTTTACAAGCCAGATATATTAACCACTGAGCTATAACAACAAAATCAATTGATATAAACCATAAATCTCCATTTTGTGACGTAGTGTCTTAAAAGTATAAGTCTAGTAGTAGTGAGGTACCTTAAAACTTATTATCAATAAAAGGTCAATAAAGAAACAGTACTATAAACACAGATGTTTCCAAATGTTGTTCATCATATATGTGGTAAAAAAAACCATACCACCCAGTGACAGTTGGTAAATTCTCCCAGATATTAGTATTTCTATACACAAGAAATTTTATGCAAGTATGCTACATCAGAGATGATTCACACAAATACTCTCTTTAGTATTTAGTGTAAATAACCCAAAGCCAAAATTCTCACTTTTTCAGAACCTTTTCTCAGCACGTCGTATATAACACAAACATTGAAAAAAACATAACTAAATCCTCTTCAATAAACACTTCGAAAATTGTTAAATCAAGAGGACTTGAAATTTTAAGGTAGCTGATGTGGTGGTTAATTTGTTGACAATCAAGCCTCCTTCATCACCCATAAGATAAATGTTGTTTTAAAACATTGAACCATGCAGTAAAGAATTGTTTCCATTTTAGTCACCTACCTGGCAAAACAACTCTTGTGTTTCTGGTACAACCAACAGCAAGAAAGCACACTCTGCATTGGTCTGTTCCTCCAACTGAAACAAAGCAAATGTTTGATTTTGATGAAAAGAAATTAATGAGTTTGGAATAATAAGAACCTTCTTGACTTTATATGTATAATTTCTAGGCCATTTGATGGGTCAAGAATCAAATAAATGTGTAATATTTTTTTTAATTACTGTACACAGGAAAATATTCGCCCAAGTTTTATTTTCACCCCTTTCGCCCTCACTGCCAAATGAAGAATTTAGGACTGGGCGTATTCCAATGTCTCAAATTATCTCTCTTTAAACGCAACTTTTCTGGCTAAATTGAAGATTGGGCGAAACCATTTGCAAGTGATGAAGGGCAAAAATAACACAGGGTGAAAATTACCCTGTAAACAGTATTTGCACATTTAAAGTAAAGTATCTAAAAACCTAAAATATCTATCATTGTCATGTTAATATCCTTGAAGAACTACAAGTCATAGCATACATGATTTTTTTTTCCTATATTCTCAAATCAACTTATTTAGAAATAATGTTTTATATAACTACAGTTCCATAGAAGTCGAGATACAATCTATAAATGAAAACAACCAAAAAAGAAACAATGTTCAGCTTTAGCAATCAAGTTGCTGCAATGGAGAATTCTCTAATGAAAGGTCTAATGGTCGTAATGTTCACCTGGGAACGCAGTGCGACACTTCTGAATTATTTTAAGAAGACCAATTTGATGATATAGAGCCCTCTCATTCTATGATTCATAATAGCTTGTCAGAAATCCAGATCAATTCACAAGTCATAAGATAGCTTTGGGGAAAAAAAAAATTCATAATTTAAATCATTCTTGATTAAAATGCTCCCCCCCCCCCCCCCCCAATGGACCTACCGATAATACATGTCTGTATAATTATGAACATATCTTGTACTTAGACAGAATTTAATCCCACAAGTGTTTACGAATATTTCTCTTTTTTTCCATTAAACTTCAACAATGAAATCTATACGAACATAATGGTCATAATCAAAATACATGTACTGTGGTTTTATCCTCACTTGTTGTTGAGCAGATCCATGAAACCAAATGTTCACTAACGTAATAAAAGAAAAATTTAAGTAGTCTCCAAAGATTACTGTAAACCAACTTTTACTACACAAAAATCTGCAAGGTTCGAAATTAGGTCTTTGTCGCAAATATTTATGGCTGGGAACCAGAACTTAAATGGTTCTTTTACATGCTATAAAAGCAGTAAAGTTTATCTGGTACACAACTTATGTTGGGAACCATTAGACGCAGCCACTAAAAGTCGTCTTACAGTACCCTTTTTTGTTTCTGTGAAGATATTATAAATGTAAGTGCAAAAAGTTGATGAATGGATGAAAATGGTGAGTATGAATATACCCTTGATTATTGTAATTGCACATTCCTTCACCTTCGTTAGACGGTGAGGAACAAAATCAGCTTCATTGATGCTGACTACTGTAAATTCATTATATTACGCCAGTACTTAATTCCGCGATCCTGTTGTTTTGTATCAAATCGCGAGAATATATTCTCGCGATCTCAGAACATTAATCCATATTTCCTATAGTAATCAACTCTCAGAAAATTATTGCGAGGTTTTAAAATCCGCGAGGGGTGCATCTCGCGATTTTACGCGGATATAAATTCCTCGCATTTAATTAGGAATTTACAGTATACAAGCATGTTTATTTGTCCTGCTATTTGCCATTAGAGCATGAATACAGACCAGATACTTACAAAGCGGATGACTTTAAGCTGAAGTCTGGATGCATCTTGATCGTACAGGTCGCCTACAACATTAGAAAAAGGTTTTTCAAAGAGCTGGAAAAATAAACCCTGTAAAAAAACCCACAGTCTTGTTGCATGAAATAATTAACTGTTGGGTGACATGTTCGATACTTTAGTTGATTTAATACATGTAGCGATATAATACAGCTGATGCTGTGACGGCATCTATTCGTGTTCATTAATGTTGGATTATCAAAGAAAAGGTAGCTTAATGAACGTTATAAATCAAACCCAATACACGCAAAAAAAAAAAAAAAAAAAAAAAAAAAAGAGCTGTGCAATTTCAATCACTTTTTTCTGCCCCTTATTGAAGCAGCACTGTCACAGAGCTATTGAGGAGCCATTACAAAGAATAATAATCAGCTTGGCATGAACTGTGCTTCAGCAACAGACTTCTTCATTTCCTGGCTCTTAATAAGCCAAGCTACATGTGGATCATTCCTCCACTTCCCCTCAATTACTCCTCCAGCTGATTTTAATACACTTGTCACTGTTTGATATTGAACATTTGACTTTTTTATACATACTAACCATGCAGTTTATTCTTCGTAAATTAAACATTTCGACCCTTGCATAGTACTAGCTGTAACTCAGAGAAATTAATCAACCTAGCTAAAAAAAAAAGAGTTCAATAAACTTGACTTGATTTCAAAGTAAAGAAATTTGACCAACACAAACTAACTCAGACTTAAAGTTCAGGGGATTTTAGATCATAAGTTTAGTAAACTTGACTAATGATTCCCCAGTGACTTTAATACAGTTACTGCCACAAACTGTACTGAAATCTCCTGACATGGGAGAGATCAAGTCCCCATTACTGGGAGAGATGCTATCATAATGCAGTTTGTATCAATAGGAATAAATAAGGCAGAGAGGTATACATATAGGCTCCAGTCCAAACATTAAATTATCATGCACTGCAGCATATCCATGATATCGGGCCCATCTATTCCATAGAGTTAATCTACCCTATAGACCGACAAGATCAACAACACAATCCATACACACACAGGTGACAGCACATGCCAGAGAAATTACTTTAATATTTAATTATATCATATCTGATAATGTCATCACTTAATAGCAGCTAGCTGAATGAGGAGATCTTCATATAATTGATCATGATGCAATGTGATAGCGTCTCATAAATAAAAAATA